>NW_013563065.1:0-3442 GCF_000968595.1 Rasamsonia emersonii CBS 393.64
GGTCAGTAAGACTTCTTACTACTAGTGGTATACTTCGGTATAGCTCTAGTAGGCGTTGCCTCTGACCTAGTCGTTATCGTTCTTGTTCACCTGAAGCACCCCTATCGTGTATCTTTGCGAGACCCCATTATATCGCGAGAAGTCGTTCGAGGAAGAGCCCTTCGCCAGGTAGGCCGTTGTCTCAAGGACAAGAGACCCGGATCAGTTAGATCGTCGCGTGCTCGTGAACGACATAGAGTCAGGAAGACTCCTTGATCCTTCCCTAACCACCATCGTTAAGTATCGACGACTACGGTTGGACCCAGCGCGTAACAGCCCTTAAGACACAGGGCCAACAAACCACTATTCAATGGGTCCCTGGGCACCATAGCATCAAGGGGAATAAGAAGGCAAACCAAGTAGCAAAAAGAGCAGCAGGCAAGCCCCTGCAGAATGAGTCTAGGGAACTTTCTATGGCCTACACCCATAGAGCCTGTACAGAGGCAATCAAGGCCTGCAAGCAGAGGTGGCTAGTAAAGGCATTAGGATGCAGGACTCAGGCAGCCCAAAGAACATATAGGGCTCAGCCTGGCTAGAAGCAAGACCCAGCAGTAGCAGCAGCCCCTAAGAAGATTGCCAGCCAATACTACCAGCTCAAAACGGGCCATGCTGCCATAGGAACCTACCTGCGAAAGATTCAGGCACAGGAAACGGAGGCATGCTAGGGATGCCAGGCCCCAAAAGAGTCTGTTTACTATCTCCTCTTTGAATGTAGGCAGTGGCGGAGGCAGCGAGAGGCCTTATATCAAGGACTCACTAAGACTGGGATTGCCAGACCAACAATGGCAGAGGAGTACCCAGAAGGAAGGCTGTTTGGGAACCCCAAAGCCTCACGAGCCCTGCTGCAGTTCCTAGCAGATACCACCATAGGTTGTCCCCGGGGGGACCAGGCACGGGCAGTGGATAGGGCTCATAGAGATGATGAATGGGGGCTGGAGGCCTTAGAGGAGGCAGAACAAGATGTGACGATTCAACTTGCCTGTCGTCACGTGAGCGGTGAGAAAGGCGGTGAGGTATAGGTACGGCAGAATACTTGCATAAATCGCCTCGCTAGCGACCTGGCTCCCTTCCTTCTTCTCCTCTCCTCCCAGCCTAGTCTCTTGTAATTTAGATCGCTCCTAGTGATAAGAAACTGCTCTATTGCCTGGAATTGGATCCGTCACACAAGAGGGGGAAGGATAATAGGGGAGGGTGGCCTGCAGCAGGCAGGTGACACCCATACAGTGATCACACCAAGGAGGGCATACATAATGCCTAAAAGCCCTGCACGGCAAGGTGGTTTGGGGCAAGGAAAAGGTCTAGAATGGTCAAAGATGAGTTTAGAGACTAGATAGGGGCTGTGGCCCATGATTCGGAGTCTGTCATAGCCAAAAGGCTCGGTATGGACGTTAAACTTGATTAATAATAATAATAATAATAAACCCCACTACACTGAGCAGGATCAGACCAGGCCTATCAGTATGGAGTGGCTGTAGCAGCTGGATCATGGTGAAGTAGTACCTTGAGTTACAAATTTAGATGCTGTAGATAAGGTTTGACTGTGCCAGGACTTGGCACTGAGAGGATCTGTAATAGATCTCATGCATTAACTAATGTTTAGGTTGCTATTAATTGGTCTGCATGCAGAGCCAGGAATACAATAATCATAACATGTACAGAGTATGAAGATTAATTAATTCTCATCTTCTTGTCTGCTACAGATTAGAATACTATTGTTAAAATTCTGTTGTCTAGAAAACTATCATCATCATCATCATTATCATTAATTTAGTTTTGACACAGCAACTGACCTTACAGAATATCCTTATTTTGGATAGCAATTCCAGTTAGTAGGTTCTTTATCTACTAATAATTATTGTCACGGCCTGGCGCCTAGGGTGCATTCTAGGAGCTAGACCGCTGCGCTAAGGGCAAAAAGACCAGGATTCTAGGACAGAGTCCTAGAATTGCACTCACTATATAAGGAGCACTGTGCCGTCACATTACCCCCCTCCTACCTAGGGGTCGTCCCTGACCCCTTAGCCATCAGGGCCTAGGTAGAGGCCTGCCGCCTTCTTGCGACTAGATAATTGCAGCCCACAGTGGTTCATCCCGCTATAGCTAGCCCCCAGGGATCATAATGGCACCCTGTCAGCTGCCAAGTCTCCTCAAGTAGCTGGCATTCTTTGACAGAACAAAGAAAGTGTCCCCGAAAAGAATGCACTTACGCTCAATCTGATTCGAACCCACGACTGTTTGTCCTAGAATCATGTCACGGCCTGGCGCCTAGGGTGCATTCTAGGAGCTAGACCACTGCGCTAAGGGCAAAAAGACCAGGATTCTAGGACAGAGTCCTAGAATTGCACTCACTATATAAGGAGCACTGTGCCGTCACAATTATAGGGCTAAGTATTAAGCTTCTAGATTGCAGTCTGTACAACAAAGTCTCTCTAATAGCAATTTCTTTAACAATAAATTTCTAGGAGAGAGTAAAGATTAAAATGTAGTTCTAGATCCTGCCTCTACTCCTTCTAAGGCTATTATTCCTTGCGCAGCCATATAACACTATATAGGCCCCTCTTATTAATCCTAATAGTTAATCTTTGCCCCTTAATAACAAGTTTAACAAGGTTATTAACTAGATGCTAAACTATTTCTGCATACTAGGCCTAGTAATTGCAGTAGTCCAGAGGAATAAGATATTTGTTAAGGTTTTCTCTTCTTATCTTAAGCAATACTATTCTTACTAATAGCTCTAGGGCTATAGCATTGCCAACCTAATAACTCTTTAACCTATTAGTAAACATATGCACTTTGTTGTCAGCAGCATGACCAAAGCCTTTATAGTGGTAGCCATTTTGCTGCTTATTAATAACAACAAGAACTTCCTGCACATCTAGTAAGAGACCCCTGTCCACTGCATTATCCCTAATGACTTTGTGCTAGCTAACAACTAGTTGACTACCCTTGTCACTATTGAGGATGCCCTCTTGCATTGCTCTGGCCTGCTGCGCCACAACTATGCCTGGCATTTCTCTAACGTCTCGCTTGTCCAGGCTATACGCAAGATGCGCCATCTGCCCCTGACAGTGCCCATCTGCACCAAGTGGCAGTACTGCAACCTGATGTACATTGCCATGGCGCATCTTGTTGAGACAGTCACTGGCCAGTATCTCGGCAACTTCCTCCGCGAGCATATCTGGTGGCCGCTGGGCATGGGCGAGACCTTCATGTCGATCCCTGAGGCCCAGGCAGCTAGCGTGCACCTGGCCCAGGGCTACGAGGTTAACCAGATAGGGGGATAGGAGAAAACGGGCTATCAGATCTGGCCCCAGGCCCAAGGCGCGGGCAATATTGTCTTATTAGCTGTGGACTATGCCAAGTGGCTTTGCGCAATGATCAACCATGCTCCCCTGATCTCTGT
>NW_013563064.1:0-1022 GCF_000968595.1 Rasamsonia emersonii CBS 393.64
ACCCTAACCCTAACCCTAACCCTAACCCTAACCCTAACCCTAACCCTAACCCTAACCCTAACCCTAACCCTAACCCTAACCCTAACCCTAACCCTAACCCTAACCCTAACCCTAACCCTAACCCTAAACCCTAACCCTAACCCTAACCCTAAGTTTAATACCCTATATAGGCTCTTAATTGGGAAGGGATACCATCCGAGGTGCTGGAAGACAGCTAAGGGGGTTATACTAAGAAAGTCAGCATCAATAAAAAGGGACTTTTCTATGCCTAAGGCATATAGGGTTATCTCCCTACTAAACTGCCTAGGGAAAATAGCTGAGAAGATTATAGCTAGGAGACTTTCTACCCTAGCTGAGTCATCTCGCCTACTATACTATGACCAGGTAGGGGGTAGGCAAAGAAAATCAGCTATAGATGCAGTCATGTCTCTAGTTCATGATATTCAGACTGCTAAACATAGAAAAGAGATGACTACTACCCTATTTATTGATGTCAAAGGGGCTTTTGACCATGTCTCTACAAATCAATTACTCAGAGTCTGTATTAGGCTAGGGTTACCATATAGCCTAATTAGTTGGATCTACGAGGCCGTCATCCTGGTCAGCAGGCGGGAAGCCAGGTTGTCGACAGACAAAAAATTTACTCGAAAGAAAAAATCAACACGCGACAGTCATCTGAACTCAACTGCACGAAATATGCATTATTATTGTATATCAAAAATAAGTTGCTAGCATAGCTAGGAGACTTGTCGTTCCCATCCATCCTGAAGAAAGAAGAACACCAAAATCAGCACCTACAAAAAACACGTCTTTTTAACGCGTCATTCAACTCAGAGAGGCCCCTAGGCCCCGAGAAACCACCATGGAACCCCCCGATCTCCATGGTGGTGGTGTTATTCACGCGTCACCCCCGGCAAACGGCCACGCGGCAAGCCAGCTCACGGAGATCCTGGAGGTACCAGACACCCCAACCCCAAGCCGATGGAATATTCCAGGGCCCCTAGGGCTGGTTATGAATGAGA
>NW_013563063.1:0-57196 GCF_000968595.1 Rasamsonia emersonii CBS 393.64
ATGATGCCTCTGTTAGGGTAGGGACATTCTTAGAAAAGAGCTGAATAAACTGAAATTGAAATTAAAAACCAACTTCAACCAAGCTCATGTTACAGCGAGAAGGAAACTTGACGTAGCAAACACTACCCGTGCTGCAGAAATTACCATAGCTACAAACTACAAATTCTAAGGTCACTTTTGTTCATGTTTATAAGACTACCTTAATTGTATTCCATTCTATTGTACAGTACATCCCCCCCCCCCCTCTCTCCCCCAACTATCCTGTCACGGCGGAGAACATGAACTACGCCGCGCCGGTATTTGGAGCGGCTCTTGTTTTCTCTGTGGGAGACTGGTTTGTACGGGGTCGCAAACAGTGGCACGGTCCAACCGTCAAAGTGGCGACCGAGTAAGCTTACATCGGCCCGTGGTCGGTTTTTACTGACTGCTATTTGATGTAGAACGGTTAAGTCAGGTGTACTGAAATGCGTCTGTATGTATGTACATACATAAATGTTATTAGCGGGCAATCCTCCTTGCCAGAAAAACGCCCTCCAAGCTCTAGTTAGTGGCATTGCATTCCAGTAATGTCTCCAATTCAAGTTCTGAGGCAGAGAGTATACTACGGAAGTTGTACGATGATTTCTAGTCCGTTTTCCTGGATTTGGGTGTGTAGACCTTGTGGTCTTTTATATAAAATTTGGGTAAGAAGGAGTTTTGGCGAGAAGTTGAGTTGTTATATACAGGATACAACTTAAGAGGTCCAATGATGAGCAACGACTGTTCCGCCTTGAAGACCTTGCCTTCAGGGTCGATGCTTGAAGATGGCTCCAGCGACATCAGATACTGAAAAACCATGGTAGCCACCGCTTGTCACAGTATAATTCGTAGATGATGGTAGGGGGTTTTTTTGTTGTAGAAATGGATCCACAAGGTAGGGTTGGTAATCGCAGTCGCTGTTTCCAGTCAGTCGGTACAGTACAGCATTGGAGAGGATGTGTAAGTAACTACCTAGGTAATCATAGTGGACAAGAGCCAATGGTGTAAAGGGAGAGTGTTGGGAGGGTGAGGGCAAAAAGGGGTTCCAGGAGGTTCAGGTGAAGCAGCAAAAAGACGTCAAACCCCGACCTTAATCATTAACAAACAGTCAGTCTTTCCATGTACCACAAAAAGAATTTTTTTATTTTATTTTTGAAAATAAAAACATACAACAGCTGGGATTCGCTGGTGGTCACCCACCCAACTACTAACCAGCCGGCGTGTGGCTTAAGTACGGCTGAGCGGACGGGAAGCCCTGTTTTCCACACCCTATGGTCGTATGTAGCAGATATATGGAAGGAAAGGGATTATAGGTAACATGTACAGTACAGTGCTCAGAGAATGTGCACTGCATGTAGATATAGGCTGTACCCATGATCGTGGTGACTTGAAAGAGGAAAGAAGGATAGACGGGTTAATATTATGCTGTATAAAAAGAACAAAAAGGGCAGAAAAGGACCTGTATTGGGTATAAAGATGCCCTGTCACCCTATATATGCACTATGCTAAGAGACGGCCTTTGTGTCCGTGCCTGATCGTCATGGATTATACTGCATATTGATTCTTTAAGTCATACGATTTGATAATCCTGGCAATCGTAGGCATTCATATAGATCTCGTCTCCTGTCTCCTTATTGATTAGTGTTTTATTCACGAGATACTGTTGACCTATCTATCTACTGAGTCATATGAAGCACACGTTACATTTTTAGAGAATTTATTAAGCACATATATACGTACATGTATATCCATACGTACATCACATCGAACGCGGCTTCAATCGTAACCACAGCATCCTTTGGATCCCCTCGACACAATCCGAAAAGGCATGTCGTCATCCAATTCCACCACCTCGGCCGGATCCTTATCCCACGGCATGCTCACCTCAAAGACCCGCGAGGCGCGAACCTGCCGCAACGGCTGCAACAGCCGCTCGACCGGGTACGGCGCCGGCGCCACAGCCACGCCGCTGAGATACAGGTAGAGCTCCTCCAGCCCGGCCAGGCTGGCCAGCGCGCGGCAGCATTCGTTCCACGTGTCCGGATCGTGCGGCGGCAGGAGCCACTCGGGCTTGGAGTCCTCGTCCTCCGGCGCCGGGCGGATCTGTGAATACATCTGCCATGCGAAGTAGTGGAACAGATGCACGACGCGGATCCGATTCAGCCGGGGCCGTAGGACGGTCTGCCCGAGGCGGATGACGGTGTCAATGTGGTTGAAAGAGAAGATGTTTTCCGTGTAGAGCAGGTTAACCGTCTCGGAGTATCTATGTGATGGATGCCACAGTCAGCAAGAGCGACATGGCATAATACCAGAACTGGCATGATATCAGACAGGGAGGTCTACATACATTAACCGGCAGGTTTTTAGCAGCGGCAGCAGGTTGGCATAGCATACTGGCTCCGTGGGGTACATATAGAAACCGACCTCGCGGAAGTCATAACCGAGACTCGCGGCCGTCGACATGCCCCAGCATTCATGTGCGCCGGGACATTTGTTCTCGAGATCCTCTTCATGCTCGTTACATCGGATGCCCAGGAGCCTCTTCTCGCGGGCCTGCACGACATGCACGCGCAGCCCGCCCAGGACCTCTTTCCAGATCGCGAGGCGGATCTCGGGCGGGAGTCGGGACAGCAGTAGGCACTGGCGCTGGTCGCAAGTGGTCTGGGGCTGCAGCGGCCTGTCAATTTTCTTCCAGAAGAGGCCCCATTTCCGCTTCCTTTGGCCGTTGTCAGGGGGCTGGACCAGCGATGGCGATACGAGCGGGGCGGTTAGTGCTCGTGGCCGGGTCGCCGGCAGCGGCGTAGGAGCATACTCTTCGCGCTCGGCCGCGATCTTGGGCAAGGAGTAGTTTCCATTCCCACAGCGGGGCATCGTGGGGAGAGAGGAGAAGGAACGTGGAGAATGTCAGCGTGGTGGCAGTCGCGTTGCTACCTATATAAATAGAGCGATACGATGTTGGATCGGCGGCTGACGGATCAATCAGACAAAGGCGCGAACAAACGTTGGTTTAGTTAGTAGATTACTTACATGTATGTACTCCTAACCATCACTTCCGTCAATAATGTCAGGATTATCTGTCTTGCTAGAACCAGGTTTCTTGAAGGAAATTTGAACGGACTCGACTGGCCCCGTCACATGACTTGCGGCTGTACGCCTGATGTTGGTTGCCAACAAATGATAGTAATGGCCTGCATGCACAGGAAGACACAATTGTGGCTATGTAGATATGCTCTATCGTACTATATTTTCTTTCAGTTGTTTTTTTTTCTTTTTTTTTTCTCGACTTGTTGCGTCTACCCACTCTGCCAACCCATCGCTGCTGCCAATTTTGACAATCTGACAAATAAGGAAGGAACGAGGCCCAACACGAGCTTGCAACAACTTCCAGGCATTTGGAATTCCGTTCTTCCTCCTGCAATCCACCTGACACTGCTCTGTCCTCCTCTTGTCCCCTCTGTCGTTTTGAACTTCCAAGACGCCTTTTTCATCCATCGCAGACTGACATGCCTGGCACCGTAAGTATCACTTCCCAACCGTGGACGATAGGAGATCTTTATCTGACGTGGATTCAGTACTACGAAGTCCCGGCTATCCAAAGAGAAATTCAGGCACTCTGCTGAAAGAGAACCGATTTCACATCTGTTTCACAATGTTTTCGAAGTTCTGGGATTGCTGCTGCTGCTGCTCCGACGACGATACCCAGGGTCAGGGACAGCAAGATATACTCTCCACGAACTCCCACCAGAATGAGCACAAGCAACATCGACCAAGACGATTTGGAACATAGCGCCACAATCATACACAGCCACCTTGCCGATATACCGTACATACGCCTTTGTTGGTGGAGTCGCATGTCGCCTTCTTGGCTCCGGGAGGGCTACAAATGATCTTGACAAGAGGTGTGAGGAGCCATGAAGAAGGTGCCTTGATTTCTCTATCTGAGAGGCAGAGAGAAGGCTTATTTGCTGTAGGTCATATGGCAAGCCAGGCAGCCTATTAAGCCTTAGGCACGAGAACTGCCAACAAATCATATTGATATCATTGTTCCCAATGGGCATCGAAGACGCGTCCAGATCTTGGCTAGGAATACGACCATTTTTGGAATGGCCCGCTCGACTGGAAATCTGTGGATGCAAGTGGGCGGCAAGAATCACAATGTTGATATCATTGACCCAGCAGATTCGGATCACAAATTTTGTTGGGAGCGAGGCAGTTACCGTGAAGGGTGTCTAAGTGTTGGACCCGTCACTTGTCCTTCAATACAAAGAGCATTCGATCAGAAACCGAGACCAGACGAAGCTGTCCTCCTTAGAGAACGACAGGAAAGATATTGGGTTCTTAAGGAGACGTCTGGCAAGCGATGTCGATGAAATCAGTGAGGTCCCTGGCAGTAATTAAGATGTTGGAGCCTAAGGCTCTGAGACCTGCCTAACCAGGCTCGGCTCGCCTAGCTGCCTCCATAGTCATCTTAGATAGAAGAATCAAGCCGTTGCAAAGCTTTCATGATTAGAAAGCTTTTAAACGCCGGTTCCTGGATCATTATTAGTGATTTCTTTATGTACTTATCTTCATTTTAGTTCTTGTGTTGCTTTTTTTTCCCCTTACATTTTTTTTCTCACCCATTGGCTATATTGTCAGGATTGTTATCCCACATATCAGTATTACCATGGGTTCGTTTATGATTTATGAAGTTGTATATGGTTCGTAATGCATGTTATAAATAATACATGGTGGAATTCCATGGTCCTGCCCATCCATAGATTCATGGTCAAGCACATTATGTATATGACGCAACTGGCTTCGAATCAGGCAGTCATGTCATCCAAAATCATCGATCTATGTCTCAACTGCAGTGAAGACGTAGGAATGATCGTTGGAAATTCCCAGAGAAGGATATAAAAGAGACAAAGGTTTGACCATATTGCTACACAATCCTGGGCAGTCATCCAGCCATAAGTACTTCTCTTTATTCTGTTGATAGACAATGTGGGTCCTACGACCTAGCTATGAGATTTGTGAGGATGCCTTTCCACTGCGCCCTCGCTACAGGCATTGCTACATCCTCCTACGGGCCGGCATCCCTTGCCAGGTCTGGGGATATACAGTCTTAGCCCATTATGGATACGATACGTTTGGATGGGATGATCTTTACTTGTGGTCCCTTCTCCCACAGAAGCCTCCAAAGTACTCCAAGCACATGGCTATTTTGCAACCCAAGCCACAGAGAGGGAGAAGAGAAATCCCCAGTTTCGGCAGCTGCCACTGCGGCTGAGTCCATGGCCACTACGTCCAAAAAGAGAGAAAGAAAAGGATGAAGAAATAGAAAAAAAGAACTTCTTTAACCATCTCCGATGATTCCGATCATTCACTGGCTTCAAAGATTTACGATAAAATTGGCCGAGGCGTCCTCCTTCTATCTGCCAAAGAATATAACTGCCCCCTTCCAGCGACAACGGGGAAGATACACTCACTTTCCCCCTCGCTGGCAGACAACTTTAATTCCCTGGCCACGACCTTACTGGCCCTTACTCCCGAAGCTAACATCCAACGCCGCTACATCTCGTTGCTGCTCGGGGGCCACGTTTTCATCCCCGGGGTCTGGACTCGATGGTTCGAGAAGCAGATCCCCAGGGAGCATCGCCACGTTCTCCTTTTCATGCAGCTGCCATGGATGCTGAGGAGCCAGATGATGGGATATCGATAGGAGGTGAATTGGGAATGGCAACATGCCCTTTGCGTGATCCGAGATCGAATCCTGGAGGCTGGGGGAAATGATCCACATTCGGACTATGATTACCATGATGATCCCCAGTTGAGTCAATTGCGCCCTTTGAAGCAGACATTGCTGCATTATTTCGGATTCCGTCGGACGGTTGAAATCTTGTGTGAGAGAGCTTTACGTGGAAAGTGGCTTTGATAGATATGTCGGCGTCCACAGGCAAAGAAGACATCAAAGCGGGCAATGGTAGAATGTTTGTGACTACCTAGCTAGTGATGAGGTGCAGGCTTGAAACTCTCGTTTATACCTAAGAAGCTCTATTTTTATAATAAACCCTATGGTTATATACGCTAGACATGAGAAAGAAAAGGGATTATAAGTAATATAAAGAATACGTAAAGATACTAAACAGGGACCCATCAAAGCTAATCTGTTGAACGCTTCCTTTCCAATCCATTCAAATTGTCAGCCTTCATCACTCCTCATATACTCCTGCAAAAATAGTGTCTTCGCACCCCCGAATTGCACTCCACTGGTCCATGCCATCATCATCAGAATTATCCTCGTAATGATAGAGATATTCATTCCTAGGGCTGGTGAATCTAGTGTTCCTTCCGCTTCCATACCCTGCTCATGTCCCCGACAGGAAGACTGAGCGGGATACCGACGGCCTCGAACAGCTGCGCAATGAGAAGGTACCAGACCAGCATGCTGGCCACGAAGAGAGAGGCGCCTCCGGCCTGGGCAGTTGTCAGTTAGCCAAGATCATCATACAAAGCCACTCTGTCGAGCTACTCACCACGAGCAGTCGGTTACCGCCCACGGCATCGCCCAGTCCCAGTCGCCAGTAGGCCGCGCTGAGCAGGGTGAAGACCATAACCAGCGTGAGGAAAATGGCAACGAACACGGCATTGATCCGAGTCGCGCAGATCATGTAGATGAAGCACAGGATGTCCATGGCCAGGAACAGGAATGCTATTATATCAGTCAGCGGGGATATCTGCAATGGGAGGGGAAGCTTCAATGATTCCGTCGGGTCCTACTCACCGTATGTGTTCATAAATTCAGGACTGGTTAATCCTTCCATCGTGCTGGTTCCGGAGGACGAGTAGGGGGCTGAAAACAAGATCAGGTTCGTTAGATTGTACTTCTGGTTGAGATTGTATCTGACGAGGGAGATGTTTACCTGCCGCGTTCACAGCCGGCTGTAAGGTGCATCCAAACGCGAGCCAGAATCCGCCTGATCCTGTCAGCATCTGTATAATGGCGTTTGACTTGATTGAAGATCCACTATGCACTACTCACCAAACGTCCCAAACACCACACACGGAAAAGTATTGCCCAAGACGAACTCGAGAAGACCGCTAATGACCAGCATCGTTCCGGCGAGGAAGACCATGGCGCCGCTGAATAGCATTAGTTGGGAACTGGATGAAATGATATGTGTGATATGGCATTTGGGCAGCCTACATAAACGCCATCCCAGTCCCACCAGCGCCCCTCCATCCCATCAAGGCGGCCGAGACGGGCATGACCGTCACGACCAAACTCGCCAGTGCCCTTTCCCTCAGTCAGCATTTTGTCTATACATTGTCCTGCGGATCCTGAATAGGGGCTGGTTGCTTACAGTGGCGTGGGATTGCCGAACTTCCTGGTCATCGCACCCTGTCGTCCCTTCAGCGGATTGAGATAGAGCTTCTCAAACTGCTCCGCAGTCAGCGTGACGGACGTCGGGATCGTAGTCAAGCCAGCCATGGCGGTTTCCTGCGATGGCGTCTGCCCGTTCTGGGTCGGGGTGTCTTCGCCGGATTCCACGGCGTCCTTGGTCATTGTGGCGGCAATAGTTCAAGGCGCAAATAAACAACAAGGCAAGAACTGGAGCTGCGAGCTGCTTCACGCAATCAAGTAACCCAGTCTTCTATTATACATACAGTCCCGGGCCATACTCCTCAGAGGTTATATGTGCATCTGCATCTCCTGAATACCAGCGAAAGGAGTCCCCGAGTACGGTCCGCCTCGCGTTGCTCGAATCCGGGGCTCCGCTTCCTCAGATCGCTTGGGGATAGCTTATTTTTGGGACGACGATCATCCTCCAGCGAACCCGTTCGAATGGGCGAAGTATGAGGTAAATGGGGGGATGTTTCTGGGGAATGTTTCCACCTCCGCACCGTCTGCTGACTAGGCTTTCGGTCGCTGCCAAGTGATTCCACAAGTTAATGCAGATCACGGAGAAAGGCACTTGAGCAGATTCCCGACATCGAGCATCGGGGATGCATCGCTGGTCGGATCTGCCCGAGTTGCGGACCGGAGTGCTGAGGAGACGGGTTAGGGCTTGGGCAGGACCCGGAAGCGGACCGGGGCCTGACATCGCCATGGCAGCTGCATATGCAGCAGTCGTCGGTGCTTTCCTAGATGAGGCAGTGTATACAGTTGGTATGATACGAGTTCACGTCTGGGGCAGCGGCAAGTTGAGTGTGTTGCCTCCCTCGCCACTTGGTATCCTTTGCGGTACAAAATCAGCTCAGCAACCGACAAGCTCCTGACGGTCGTCCACGACCTTCAGCATCGGGGGATGATGTAATCGCTGGCGACGACGGACGTGGTGATCATCCTTTGGGGATTCATGGCCTCGGCCTCCTCCACAGCAGACACAGACTGGGAAGCAGAGGATGAAGATGATGATCGCCGCTGGCAACAGAAACGGAGGAGGATGGGTTCCGTGCTGCGGAATGTGATTCTTCCAGGATTCTGGCAGGATTGTCAGGTCGTAGACGATCCTACTTGAGCCTGCTCGGTTGAAGGAGAATACTTGTCATTTGTAAGAACAGATTTTAATAGAGTCCTTTTCTGTGAATCATGTTACGATTGAAAGGAATCGTTGATTCACATGATACGAACAGACAGAAGAGGCGTTACTGGATCAGTTAATGCGGTTTGAGATGATTACAGGAAATAACGCAATAGAGAGAGAAACATCCTCAGAGTGAAATACATCCAATACAAACAATTGGGGAATACGGTAACTCTAGACCCGACATGCACATACGTAGACAAGCACAGTCTCTTCCTTTCCTTTCCATCAGCGAATCCTTTATCAATTCTGTTTCTGAACTCGGTACCCTTACAAGTCTCGGGGGGCCCATGGATACACACGGTCCGAAAAGCTCAGGCCACAGGCCAGGTATGCCATTTAAATAAAGGAACAAGCATTAAGCATTATTAGGGTTAGTGTCGTGAGGCAATGCAGGACAAGCTTTCACGCCAAGTGGACAGACAGTTCACTGTGCCTCGTCAGTGCGGGGAAACCCCGGATTCGCTCCGTCTGGGGTATCTAGATGAGTCGGGTGTTTGAACCTGTGGGGTTTATTTTATTTGTTTTGGGTTGAAGTTCCAACAAGCCTGCATAAAGCATTCCTTGTAGGGATGTCATTGTGGGTCTTGTATGGGTTTTCTATGATATACTGTATGCTTTAAAGGGCTTAGGGGTGCATGCTCTAGGGGTCTTTCATAGTAGAAAGAATTTTACTTACTATTCTACACAAGTAGCGATATCTACAGCCAATAACATGAAGCATTTCCTCAAGTTATTTTGTCTCGTCTCTTCCAAAGCTTCGTCCCAGGAACTACCTAGGCTGGCCATGTTTGCAGGAATACGAAGAAATATTCTACAGTATACTCCTACTTACCCTGTAAGGAATGCGGAGAGCGGATTGGAGCGGAGCTAGCGGAGCCGGTCCGCCAAGCCGGGGCGGGGTTAGGGTTCGAGTCGATATCGCCGGTCGACGGTCTCTCCTTGTGGATCGATAGAAGGGAAATCTGTCCGGAATTGATTTAATTTTTGCCGATGACTTGAACCGACACTCAGAAACGATTCCTACCCACTCCGGTCCATGGCCCGATGGAGCATAGAGTGCACTTATCATGTTCCCGAGGGCGGCGGAATCGGTCCGGATGAAGTTAGGGAGACTATGGAGAATGGACCCCGCCGAACAGTGTACTGGGATGGAAGAGGGGAGGGGACGACGAGGCTATATTGCTGTTGTGCTCTGTTTCAACAGATCCATTTCGAACGGAATCAAATCGTCTTTCGTTCTTCTGCTGTGCGACGTCTCCAGACTTTCTTCTTTTCCTTGCAGATTGCGTGCACACCATGGCTCATCAGACTCAGCGGACAGAGGCCATTGTCTCGCGTCCTCCAGTTGACGGGAAGAGACAATGGAATCTCGAGAGCGTCGAGGTTCCGCCGCTCAATGACAATGAGGTTCTCGTCGAGGTTGTTGCGTCTGGCATTTGCCATACCGACCTGGGTTGTGGCTCTGCGCCAGACGGCACCCCGGGCTTCCCTCTGCCGCCTTACCCGCGAGTGCTGGGACATGAGGGTAAGCCATTGACTGAAAAGTCCTTTCTCTCTGTAGGTCACTAACTCCTCCAGGAGCCGGCCACGTCAAGGCCGTCGGATCCAAAGTCTCGCACGTCAAGCCCGGGGACGCGGTGCTCCTCTCCTTCGCCTTCTGCAGCGAATGCCACAACTGCAAATTCGGCGCCCCGGGCTACTGCGCAAAGTTCAACCAGCTCAACTTCACCGGCGACGGGCAGGCCTTCAAGGGGACGACGGACCCGAACGAGAACATTGGAGGGTCGTTCTTCGGCCAGTCGAGTTTCTCGCGTCTGACGCGGGTGCAAGAGACGTCTGTAGTGAATGTGTCGGCTCTGGTGAGCGGTGAGGATGACTTGAAGCTGTTTGCGCCGTTGGGGTGTGGGATTCAGGTATGACCTCCAATCCAGCCAGAAGGAGAATGAGAGAATATCCTGACACCAATGTCCACAGACTGGTGCGGGAACCATCACAGAACTCGGATCCGCCGGCCCGGACGATAAAGTGGCCATCATCGGACTGGGAGGAGTCGGACTGGCCGCAATTATGGTATGTACCTGTCAAGAATTAGTAGAAAGAGAGGCAGGCTGACAACAGATAGGCCGCCAAGCTGAAAGGATGCAACACTATCATCGGCATCGACCGCGTCCCCGCCCGCCTCGAGCTGGCCAAGAGCCTGGGAGCGACGCACGGCATCAACACGGCCACTCTGACGGGGACATTGGAGCAGGCGGTGCGAGAAGTCACCGACGGCTCGGGCAGCACGATTACGGTCGACGCCACGGGCGTGGTGCCGCTGATCAAGCAGGGAGTCGAGTTCACGGCCAACCAGGGCAAGATGATCCTGCTGGGCGTGGCGCCGATGGATTCGAAGTTGGAGATTCCCATCGTGCCGCACATGGTGGTGAGTACAAGCGTCCTACATTTACATCTTTGTGATCTCTGCTAAGTAGGGAACTATTTACAGTCAGGAAAGCATATCCTCGGTAGCATGGAAGGAGGCGTGCGGCCGGAGAAGGTGCGTATAGTATAGTATACTTAAGAGACAGTCAGACAAGACAGACAAGAAAAGAACAGACTAACTGACAAACGGCAGTACATCCCGCAGATGATCCAATGGCACCGCAGTGGCAAATTCCCCATCGACCGGTTGATCAAATTCTATCCTGTAAGAAAGACGTCCTGAGAAGAAAAAAAAATTATCCTTCAGTCAGGAGTTTCTAACAAGACTTGTTATGTGTTTATTTAGGTGGCTGATTTCCAGCAAGCGATCAAGGATATGGAGAATGGAACGACGATTAAGCCTGTGTTGGTCTGGTAGATTGTCTGTCTGGAGAGAGCTGGCATGATGGGTTTATTTTCATACGCTTTCAGAGAAGAAGTGATGACGATGATGAGGATACTGCTGGCCATCAGTACATGTACATAGTTGCATATTTCATATACATGCGTACATACATAAATAGCAATAACAATTCTATTTGCCCTCAAGACAATACACTTCCGAAGTTTACTCCGGGTATTTCTCTATTTATCTCGATGGAATTACCATGCACTGGTTCTCCTACGCAATGATGTAACACTGCATAACCATAACCTAAAGTCTATTTATTTATTTATTTACTCAGCACACGCAGTGGAAGGAAGCAAACAAACCAAAAGCACATCCATGCATAGTAGAGTATAAATCATAACAACCAACCAGCAAATAAATTTAAACATAACACCTTAAGAAAAACAGAAACAAAAGAAACAAGACAATAAACAAATCCTTCGTGCAAAGGAGAGTGAGAGGAGAGCAGAGCAGAGGAGATTTCCTTTTCTGGTAACAATCCTTGGTTCCGTGTGGGGAATGGTAGATTTCCCGATCCGGGTTCGGTCCGAAAAAGGCATTTGATTAGTTAGGGTTAGTTAGTTAGGGTTAGACGATAGATCAGACTATTTGATATCGTCATTATTTTTGACGCAGGTAGGTATAGAGTACGCAAATCTATGTTTCTTCAATTCTGTTTCTCTCTCTTGGTTTTTTTTTAAAAAATACATTGTGATAGATTGTGGAGAGGGGCAGGAATCACCTATGTTGTATTGTGTGCAGCGAGGGGATAATGTTTCCATTCACTGGTGTCGCGGTACAATTGCGTTACCTTGATGGATCCCGAGTAAGGACCGTCCATACTGCCACATGGGTTGTCCATCCGTATCATGTGTAAGGACGGACCTTATCTTGTATCGTAGCCAGAGGATCCTTTATGGTTCTTCCATCAAGCTTAGTACTGAATGCAATGGTTATTCCATTAAGCTGCCACAACTGGTGACAATTAATTTGTCTAGTCCAGACGCTGATTAACACAATACAAACGTTGAAGTGGAAATAAAAATAAATAAGGAGAAATACAGACAAAAAAAGTTTATATATATTAAAATAGGACAAAAAGAAAAGAAAAGAATGAAAGCGAAGTGATGGTCAACTAACAACTACTCCCTCATATCGAGATTAAAGTGATACGTGCAGAGAATAAAATGACAAGCTAAGCACGTTTAAACTGCTAGCTAATATGGAATTTGCTTTAAGAGAGAGGATAAATATTCATACGATGTGGGTATGGATTGCATATGCTATGTACTGGCTGCTGCGTTACAAACAGTGTCATGTCATGTCACAAGGACGCTCGTTATCGACAGACAGGACGGATATCAAATCAAATAAAATCAAATCATCTAAGCCAAGCCAACAAGCAAGTCGAACAAGTCGAGACATCATCAACAAACTGCAGTCAAATCAATCAAATCAACCAAAACAGTCAACCAACTAACTTAAGCAGCAGTGACAACCTTCTTATTTAAAAACAACGTCTGCACATTACAAAACGCCTTGAGCCCATTCGCCCCCCACTCACTACCAATCCCGCTCTCCTTGTGCCCCCCAAACGGCGCCATCGGCGACAGGTCAAAGTGCGTGTTGATCCAGATGTTGCCCGCCTGCAGCTGGCGGGCAACGCGGGAGGCTCTGCTGAGGTCGTTGGTCCAGACGGAGGCGCCGAGGCCCATGTTGGTGTTGTTGGCGCGCTCGATGACTTCTTCTTCTGTGGTGAAGGTGAGGAGGGGGACGATGGGGCCTGAAAATCGTTAGGATATCACGTACATGTACATGTATGACATACACAGAGAGGGGGCTGGTACCAAACGGCTCCTCCACCACAATCCGCGAATCCTCCGGCGGCCGGTCGATCACCGTCGGTGTGATGAAGTACCCCGGCGACGGCTCAATCTTTCCTCCACACGCGACCTTCCACCCCTGCTTCTCGATATCGTCAAAGAAGGTCTTGACGCGCTCGAACTGCATGCTGTTCTGCACCGGCCCGTGGCTGATGCCCGGCTGCGAGCCGTCGCCCAGCGTGTACGACTGGACGTGCTTGACCAGAGCCGCCTTGAACGGCTCGTAGATGCTCTCGTGGACGTAGAGCCGTTTGAGGTTGAGGCAGATCTGTGCCGTTAGTCTTGCTGTTAGAAGAGGGGTTGTAGGGATGCAAACCTGGCCCGAGTTGAGGAATGCGTAAAAGGCTACTTTCTGCGCAACAGCGTCGACGTCGACGTCGGGGAAGACGATGGCTGGGTCGTTGCCACCGCTGAGATGCGTTAGTAGTGTCTTTTTTTTCCAGCCGTTTCGCTTCACAGATGGTAGTGTGCTTACAGCTCTAGGGTCACTCGCTTAAGTGTTTTGCTAGCGCTCTCCATCACCCGCTTTCCGGTCGTCGTCGAGCCCGTGAAGCTGATCTTGTCGACACCAGGGTGGCTGGTCAGCCACGGGCCGAGGTTGTCGTCACCACTGAGAGACTGGACGACACCCGGGGGGAAGAACCGCTGCGCCAGCTCGACGAGCTTCAGACCGCAATAGGGGGTGAATGGGCTGGAGAGCATGTCAGTCATCGATCGGAATCACAAGCACGAACGACGACACTTACGAAGGCTTCACGATAATGACGTTTCCTGTCAGCAGAGCGGGCGCAATCTTGCCCGTCGCCAGCAGCAAGGGGAAGTTCCACGGGATAATGGCGGCGACAACGCCGATGGGCGTGTGGCGAGTGATGACGGTGCGGTGCTCGTTCTCCTCGATCAGGTCCTCGGGCAGTTTGATGTCGGCCATGCCGCGGATCCAGGAGATGGCGCAGTCGGTCTCGGAGTCGGCTTGGGGGATCTATCGCAGTCAACTTCGTCAGATCTGTATATACGGTATGCTATGGTATGCAACTTACAGGCTTGCCCTGCTCCGAAATGAGCAGATCGCGGAACTCCGTCCGCAACTGGTCGATGGCATCGGCATAGGCGAGCACGGCCTTGCGCCGCTCCTCGTACGGCACCTTGGACCACGTCTTGAAGGCCTCCTTGGCAGCTGCCACGGCCGCATCGACGTCTGCCTCCGTGGCCACAGGCACCTCGGGCTTGGGCTTCAGGTTGGCCGGGTTCAGGCCGTGCCGGGTCTGGGCCGTCGGCGCGACCTTGCCGTTGATGATCTGGACATAGTTGTTGTTGAGGTCGAGGGGGGAGCAATTGGCGCAACCGTTGACGGCGGGTTTGATGGCCATGGTCGTCGTATGTATGAAGATCTTTCGTCTTTGGTATACCTCTGATGTATGTTCAAATCAGGAAAGAAGCAATCACTGGACTCAGGAATGAACAGCACCGTTCCCCGTGGGGATCCGGGGTGCATCCCCATCTTATAGCACTGCCCCAGCCTGCAGCACCCCAGATGTTGCATGTCTGCGATGCGGGGAAATAGGGAGGCCGGAGCGGGAGGGCGAATGCGTTCCCCGCTGCACTCCGGTCCGTCTTCCGCGGTCCGCTGCGACGGACGCTCTCACGGCCGGGGGCCACTGGACTCGTCCTGAACTTAGATTTGCGCCTGGCGGGGATGGCCCCTGGTCAGACGACACTCACATGCCGACCTGGGAAACCGCCCAGGAAGGGGGATCTGCTCGTCCGCTGGATCGACCGGGGATATATGTGTCTGGCCCGGCCAGGGGCACGCCCTCATCCGGCTTGTTTTCGTGCTTGTCGGGGAAAATGCTGTTGTGAACCTTGTCAGATCAGTCCGGACAAGGGGGAGGAACTCTATCTTCTGCTGTGGACAATGAGAAGCGCTCCTGGAGAGCTACGCCGGCGTACGAGGATAAGAACTGGCTGATCGCGGTGTTTCAGGCAGATCCCGTAAGACGGTCCGCTCGGGGACATTACGTAGGTAGCGGGGAACTCCTCTCGATAGCTTGCAGAAAAATAATATCATAGACGATGCTAATTCCATACCAAAAACGGGTCCTCAAGACGTAGATAGAAACTACACACCCAAGAATTAGGTACATACGTACATGGATATCCCACATTCGCCAGATGCAGCCGCCGCGACGCTTGCGAAGAGAAATAGACTCCAAGATACTCCACTCCGGTGCGCATGTTTGCCCCGCATGGTCACCAACAGGCCCATGGCCGGGAATCGATTAGATCCGAAGAGCTCCAGATCTTAGCGTGAGAGGCGTCTTGTCCTCAACGATACACACAATGTACTCCGTACACTGTGAACTTGGACTAACATCGGTCCGGAACCACGGTCCGAACCTGTTTCTGAATAAAAAGTAAAACCATGAAATCGTGAAACCGTTAACCAAGATTCAGTCCTATAGCGTCTTCCCGCTCGATGCCATGTCCATCAGATAGTCGACCTCATGCAGGCCGACACCTCCGACTCCGGACATCATCGTCGGAAAGATGTCGTTTTCTGGCACCATCAGATTCGTCGGCGTTTGCGTTTCTCCGGCCAGTCCAAAATTCAGGCCCAGGGACGAGAACGGCGGGTCCGGAACGGCCGAACCGGCCATGGCCAGCTTGGTGGCCTTGACGTTAGAGCACATGGTGCCGTAGTCTACCATCGACCAGAGGATCTCCTCCGTGGTGGGGTCCAGATCGTGCATGACATAATAAGGGTCCATCAGACGGGCGAATTTGTGGCACTGCGAGTGGAATTCTCGCAGCCGGAGATTCTGCGAATAGCCAGGTGAGAATGGAGCTACATAAATATACAAAGCGGCAGGTGTCATACCATATTGGACGCGTGATCCCAATTACCGGACATCCTCTCCAGGATGTTGAGGCTCTGTTGGAAGTGTTTCAAGATTCCGGCGGAGCCCTGTCCACCTCTAGCCCGTTCCGCGTGAAAGTTCAATGAGTGAACGCCCCCCGCGATGGTAGTAGCGTAGGCATAAAAGGACGCCTTGACGTGGCAGCCCGACTGCATCGCCTCCTCGAGCAGATTCGACAGTTTCGTAGCGTGCTCGCAGCTGATCTGGAAGGCACGCGACGAGAAACTCGTCGGCATCTTTGAGCCGAGTCGCTTCAGACGCATCCGCAGCAGGAAGGGGTGGTTCAGCATGCAATGACAGAGATGGAAGACCACATAGGCAAAGATCAGATGGCCTAGGGACTGGTGATCGATACTGCCGTCCGGCGTTAGATTCTCGCTGATCATCTCGCCGATGGACCGGCGGCCGATCTGCGAATATGACTCGACGAGCAGGAGGGACGAATTAATGGTCGCAAACTCGGATCGCGAGTCCCACGGCGGGATCTCGTCGACGTTGCGTTCGTGGAGGACGTACCGCGCGCAGCGGCCCAAGATGGACGCTGCCAGGATGGTAAGCGTAAAATTACCGGGGATGGCGCAGATTTCAGTATTCCAGTTGAGCAGCTGGCTGAGAGTGGGCGTCCTTACCCGGCCTCCCTCTCGGAAGGTCTGCTCATCGCATGGCAATTGGACATGGCAATCTTCGTCTGAAATCGCTGGCGGACGAGCTCTGCCACATGAAACTAGCTTGTCTAGTAGGTAGACCGACCAGAACACTCGTCGTCGCTCCTCCTGCTCCACGTAGGAAAGCCACTCGTCGGGCTGCTTCATCAGATGTAGGTCCTGGGAAATGCGGACGGAGAGGCCAATCTTCAGCCATCCGGAACTAATCCGACCAGCTGGAATCGAAATTAGAATTGCCAATGTCGAAAACAAAAGAAGTGGCAAAGGCATACCGGTAAAGTCCACAATGGCCAGTAAATTCGTCGTCTGCGCAACATGTAGATTCGGAATGTCTTCCACTGTCAGGTGGTCCTGAAGAACGGATAACCAAGCCTCCCTGGCATAACCCTCTGAAGCCTCGTGCACTCGTCCCTGGTAGTATTCGTGGTCGGAATATCGAAGAGCGTAGGCGAGGACGGCTAGGATCAGGCACTTGGGTAACAAGCCGTGCTCGAGCTTGTATCGAAAGGAGGCTTCTTGGAAGTAGGAATAGGGCTGGTTATGGGCATAGACAAAGTAGGTGTCGATGAGAGATTGTAGGACGGGTTGCGGGGGAAGGGTTTTGTATGATCTGCATCGAGTTAGAAGACGAAGCGCACGACAAAAGCAATGGCCATGGAGGCGGTATTGTCACCAAATAGCCATACAGGGTGTTGGTGTCTTCGACAGCAGAATCCTCCAAATTGGGAACGGTCGCCCGTCGGGGCCGTTTCGTTCCAGCGACGGAGAAATTTTGCGATGGCGCCGTCTCTTCCGGACTGGAAGATGACTCGATCGCGACGCTCCTACCCATGCAAAGCCTTGTGAGCACGAGCCGCGGGCACGAAGACGGAGGGGAACGGACCTTGTGTCGTTGGCCTGGCCGCTCAGTTGGGCGAGCTTCGACTCGATTGTGCGTAATCGTTGCAGCAGCTCCGACTGGCAGAGATCAGTATCAGCATGAGGCACATCCGTAGCAGCGGTCGACAGCACGCACGTTGGTGAGATTGGACGCATAGGACACGGAGTGGTGGTCCGCGACGGTGGCCGAGTAGGGCTCATAGTTGCAGGGGCGATTGTTTCGCTGGCAGTGAGTGCATCGCGGCCGGTCGCCGGAGCACTTGGTCTTCTTCAGGCTGGGAGGAGTCAGCGCAGCGCAAGAGAGCACGACGGCAGGAGCCTACCGGCAGTTGGTGCACGCCTGGCGGATACGCCTGATGCGTTCCGCCGGAGCGGACTGCTCGCGAGAAGCCATCGTCGTGGCAAGAGAGCAGGGCGAGATCACGGCGACATGGACATCAATCAGATCGGGCAGGCAGTCGAGAGTCGGAGTCGGGATGGACGAGTTGGCCGATCACGTTGCCTGGATCACGTTGGATCACGTTGGCTCCCGTGACGCGGGGTATGGCTGACGTAAGCAGGCTCCCCACGGGGACGCGAAAAAGGCCCGGAGCGGCCCACCGGGCTGGCGCCTTCCCAAGATTGCGGCAGCGAATCCCGTGCGACGGGGAAAGCGCGTATGCATTGCCCCGAACAGGCCTAGCGCGATGCCCGGTTCATCTCGCTGCTTACCGCCAGTCCAGTCTCACGCATTCTCCTCTGTACACCACACTCTGTACTCTGTACAGCCAGCTGTTTTGGTCATTTGTCTTATGCATTCTCTCTATGCTAAACACGCTCACTATGCTACATGTACAATCTTCAAATTCCAGGATCAAAGAGCAATCCTCCGCGATGCGTTGTGGGATCCCCGGGATGTCTCGATTGGGAAGTTGGTAAGCAACTCCACTAACCAGATTCGGCATGCTAAGCGAGCACGCCAGGTCCGTCTATTCTCGAGTCTCTCGACTGAAGTCTATCAGATAGATTGAGAGATTCGTTTCGTGCATCTGATTTGATGTCGACGACTCGACTACAGCTTCGCTTTCTGCGTCTCCCTGATATACGCATCCCAGTCCACTGGCCGCCGCTGCTGGAACTGCTGCACCCCGTACGCGCCCTCCGAACCGGGCCGCATCATCTCTTCGAACAGCGCCTGGATACCGCGGGCCTGCGTTTCCCCACCGGCATGGGCCCAGCTCAAGCGGACCAGCTCCTTGGCCATGCGCGACCCTGCCGGCGACGAACTCCGCAGCCGGGTCAGCAGCCCGTCCAGCTGGCTCAGCAGCCCGTCCACGTTGTCTGCCACCTCCGCAATCGCGCCGAGCGCCTTCAGCTCGTTCGCGCCCACAGGCCGGGCGGAGAGCATGGCTTCCCGAGTGAATGCAGTGCCCCATTCCCGGGCCACGTACTTGGAGATGGTGGCGGGACACAGCCCCAGCTTGACCTCGCTCAACGTGAACGCGGCCGTCTTGACGCTGATGCGGATGTCGCATGCAAATGCCAGGCCAATGCCGCCACCGAACGTGGGACCGCTGATGGCAGCAATAGTTACCTTTGGTGAGTTGTCAATCAGTTCCAGCAGCGTGGTTAACCGTTCAAACATGGCGCTGCTCGAAGAACCCCCTTGACCCACGGACGTACTGTTTTTTGCGAGATCCATCCCTGTGCAGAAGAATTTTCCGTTCGCGGTGATGGCGATCCGCGAGATGGACGGGTCTGCGCTGGCCGTTTTGAACGCCTCTATCAGTTGGGAGATCATCGGCATGGTCAGCGCGTTTCCATTTTTAGGTCGATTCAGCACCATCTTCAGGTTCACCCCAGAGCGGTAAATCAGCAGGTTTTCCGTCTCTCTCTCCAGAGTCCACTCGAGTTTGGGCGGTTTTGCCGACTCGGAGTTTCCCCGAGATGGTCGACAGTGTTTGGTGGCCAGGGCGGTTCCAGCTCGACTGTCGTTCGCCTTGCCAAGCTGCTGAGAGATCCAATGGCCCGTCTCGACCAGCTTCAACAGGTCGACTCCGGTGTCAATGCCCGCGTTTTGGAACATGTACACGAGATCCTCGCTGGCGACATTGCCTTTGGCTCCGGGCGCGAACGGACAGCCGCCCAGTCCAGCGACACTGCTGTCGAACGTGCGAATTCCGCAGTTGTATGCCTCCCAGGCATTCGCTAGCGCCTGGCCGTAGGTGTCGTGAAAGTGGCCCGCCAGTTGGTTGAGCGGGACGCCGTTGCGGACCAAGTATTCGATGAGGGCGCGGACCTGGTATGGGGTCCCAACTCCGAGAGTGTCTCCGAGACTGACTTCATAGCAGCCCATGTCCAGTAATTCTTTCACACAGCGGTATACGGCGGAGGGAGGCGTTGGCCCGTCGTAGGGATCGGCAAAGATGCATGACACATAACTGCCGATGTCAGTCGGCCGGTGAAACAGCAAGGCTCCATGCTTACCCTCTGACCACAACTCCCGCACTCCTGGCCTTGGTCGCGACCGCTCGTGCGCGGTCAATACCCTGCTGGACGGTGCAGTTGATGTTGGCCTTGCTGAAGCCTTCCGTCGCACTGATGAAGACGGCCGCTTCCTTCACGCCGTACTTCAGGGCGATGTCGAGACCCTTGGTGTTGGGTATCAGCACCGGCAGACGGAGATGGGTCTTTTCGGTCAGGAGCTTCTGGACGGGCGTGCTCGACAGCACCGTCTGGCAGTCGGCCAGCTGGGGGATTGCTTTCGGCGAGACCACGGACGTCAGTTCGATGATACGCAGGCCGGTCTGCTCGAGGCGGTTGATCAGCTCGAGCTTGACGGGCGTGGGCACATTGTTGCGGATGTTCTGCAGGCCGTCTCGAGGGCCGACCTCGACGATACGGACTGACATGGATGTCGTAGACGAGTGACGTAGATGACAGGCAAGCACTGGCTTAATTAAAGCCCGCCATGCGGATGTAGTTCCTGGCAGTATACTCAGGACGCACCTATTATATTACCTAGCGATCAGTCTGCAACGGCAGTCAAGGAGCGAACAGCCAACTAATCAGTCGGCGCAAGTATGACTTCCGAGCAGCTTTTGCTGTCCCTGTCTACATACATACTCTGTTGCCATCAACCAGATAGCAGATCGCAGGCCGAAGCCGAGCCGAGGGAGCGGCAGCTTCCGGAACGCGGTTCGGTCCGGGCTGCCACGTGCCCGCCGAACCCTAAGAACTGGTTGCGGACCGAGAGATTTCCTAAAATGGACGTTCACTGCCGATGTAGCTAGGTAATGTACATGCTTGTATGTCCTTGCTAGCAGCATTCATTGTACTGTATGTACATGCTAAAGTCACATCTGACAAGGCAGGTGAAATCCCAGCAAACGGCAAGATAATGACAACAGTAAGAAATCTAGCATAGCCGCTACCTGGGAGTAGATCGACAGTATAATGGACTGCGTACATACTCCGTCCGTATGGAGTGGAAATGTATACAGCCGAAGTAGATGAATTCTTCTTTAGCTGTCTGTAAGAATGTAATTATACAATCCATCCATTCATCTGGTATATCTAATATCATCTCGAACGAAAACAAAAAGAAGAACAAAAAAAATTCCTAAAAGAAAAACGCTGAAACTACAGCCTCGCCTTCGGCGTCTGCTGCATCTTCTTAACCAACGCATTCCCAATCCCCCGAATCAGATGCTTCTTGTACTTCCCACTGCCCGTCTTGGGCAGATCGTCGCCCACCTCCGGATCCCCGATCCAGAAGACGTACTGCGGCGCCTTGATCTTGCCCAGGGTCTGCGTCACCCACGCGCGCACCTCGTCGTCCGACAGTCGCTTTTTCTGCGATGCGTTGTTGTTGTTGTTGCTCGCCATGCGCAGGAAGCATCCGACCACCTCGCCGTAGCGTTCGTTTTCGAGACCCACGACGCAGGCTTCGCCGATGGCTGGGTGGGCGAGGAGCCGCTCTTCGATCTCGGTAGGGGGGATGTTTTCGCCGCCTGAAGCCGTTACATTAGTTGAAAAAAATTCCTTGTTTGAAGGACAAGGTGCATGCATACCCCGAATAATGAGATCCTTGATCCGCCCCGTGATATGGCCATAGCCCTCCTCGTCAATATACCCCTCGTCCCCCGTGTGCATCCACAGCGTGCCGTTCTCATCTCGCCGCATCGCCTCGCGCGTCCTTTCCTCGTCCTTCCAGTACCCTTTCTGCAGCGCGAACCCGCTCGTGCAGATCTCTCCGCGCTGACCGCGGGGAACGATGTTGCCCTGCTTGTCGATGATCTTCGCCCCAGTGTGCGGCAGCACCCGGCCCAGCGTCGTCGTCATCTTCTCCAGCGTATCGTCCAGCGACGTGATGAACGTCACGGGGCTGGTCTCCGTCATGCCGTACGCGATCAGCATGCCCCGGACGTTCATCTTCTCGCGCAGCTGGTGCATGAGCGGTGCGGGCACCGGCGAGCCCGCCGCCAGGCCGGTGCGCAGGGTGTTGATCACGTATTTCCCCGGGTTCGTGTCCATGACCTCGAGCTCGGCCAGGAACATGGTCGGCACGCCCAGTAGCGCTGTGCCTTTCTCCTGCACGACGGCGTCCAGGGTCTGCGTCGCGTTGAAGTGGTCCGACGGGAAGACGATGGTGCTGCCGTGCGTGAACGACGCCAGGAACCCCATCACCAGGCCGAAGCAGTGGAACAGCGGCGGCGGGCAGATGATAACGTCGGCGGGAGTCAGCCGCATGGCTTGGCCGACGAAGCGGCCGTCGTTGATCAGGTTGCTTTCAGTCGGTCAGCTATCTGTGCTGTTGTACTTAGTAGAGATAGGCACTTACATATGCGTCAGCATTGCCGCTTTGGGCAATCCAGTCGATCCTATAGAAACAGAACCTGGTCAGAAGCGCCCCATTTCCTCTGTAGAGGAGGATATCTACCAGACGTAAACTGCAAATTCAACACATCCTCCGGCTTGACAGCCTTCTCCGCGCGGCGGAAAAACGAGTCGTTCAGGAACACCGAATGCGCGCTGGACACGAAGGTGCTGTACGACTGCGTTTCGACCTTGCCCTTGACCAGGTTTTTTACATGGGCGTCGCTGTCGGCTAGACTGACGATGCGGTTCAGCTCTGGGATGGTGGCTAGTGTCTCGATGTGCGCGTCGAGCTTCCTTGATCCGATGGTGGAGGCGATGAAGATGACTTTGCAGGCTGGACGAAGAAAAAAGAATGTCAGTATCAGATCAAACACAGTAAAGTCTGTATGTATGTATGTACGTACAGCTCCTCGTCACCGCCGCCCTAAACTCCTCCGGCGAATACGTCGTGTTCAGCACCACAACCGGACAGCCGATTCTGGCACCGCCCAGAAACACCTCGATATACTGGTAGCAATTGCCTGCTATGATGCCGACGCATTGGCCGTGACGCAGCCCCGTGTCCAGCAGGGCCTTGGCCACGAGCTTGCTGCGCTCCGCGAGCTGGCGGTACGTCAGGCGGGTCGACTGCCACGGCACGACGAGGGCTTCCTTGTCGCCATGCTGCTTTGCTTGCTCTGCGATGACCTCGCTGAGGGTCTTTGTCCAGAGGGGAGGATCGCTGGGGCCTTGGACCAGGGAGAGGTTCGCACCACCGGGGGGAGACACCATTGTGGAAATGAATTTCTCTTGCGAACAGCAGTTCTCAGCAAATCGATCAGCAGATCTATTCGTCTCCTGAGGAATCATATAGTCCGTTTATTTATGCTGCGTGTTTGGCCGTCTCCAGACCTCGACCTCGGGCTGGCTTAGGGCTCGGCCGGCTATCCTGGCCCGCCGGACATTCGGTCCGAGACGTCACGCATTTGCCCCAGACGAGAGAGTCGTGCGAGTGCGGAGTGTTCTAGCTCAGGGTAATCAGTAGCGTGATCTACAGTTCATAGTTAATATAGTTAATATAGTTAGTCTGCGTTGTCCTTGAGTCTATCGAGTTTATCGCCTTCCCTGCATCCCTCCGGACTGACCTCGCCATGGCCTCTCAACAGCCCTTCCCTGTCCAACACTCCAAGCTCGACCTGCGCGCGCCCAGCTTTGTCGCCAACAGAGAGAATTGGACTCCTGTGCTCGAACGGTTCGAGAAGGCGCTGAAAGATGTGTCTTCCGAGGGGACGGAGAGTTCGCTATCGCGGCATCAGGAGCGCGGGCAGTTGCTGCGTATGTACAGCACATAAAAACAAAACAAAATAATAATGATAAATAAATCGTTTGATTGACGCTAACTCCTGCTCAGCTCGTGACAGAATCGCCTTACTGCTCGACCAAGACTCGCCGTTCCTCGAACTGGGATGCTTCGCCGGCTTCGGGAATCCCGACTCGACGCCCTGCGCCAATCTCATTGCTGGAATTGGCTGTGTTAGGTAGGCTGCTGGCATCCCAGGCTGGCTGATCCCAGACTGACGGTCCATCAAGTGGCCGGCCCTGTCTGCTGATGTCGCATATTCCGACCCAGAGTGGCGGGGCGTGGAATGAGATGACAGTCATCAAGGTCAACCGGATTATGGAGATAGGCTTCGAGAACGATCTCCCGCTCATCTCGTTGGTGCAGTCGGTACGTACATTATGTCTACAGATCTCGCCCAGATAGCAAGTCTCTGACCATCAGGCCGGCGTCTTCCTCCCCCAGCAATTCCGCGTCTTCCACAAAGGAGGCCAGCTCTTCCGCGACCTGGCACTCCGCACGCAGCATGGCAAGCCCTCGTGCGCCATCGTCTTCGGCTCGTCGACTGCCGGCGGCGCGTATCATCCCGCGCTGTCGGATTACACCATCTTCGTCGAGGACCAGGCACAGGTCTTCCTGGGCGGGCCGCCGCTGGTCAAGATGGCGACTGGCGAGACGATCGGCGCAGAGGAGCTGGGCGGTGCCAGGATTCACGGCATGACGACCGGTCTGGCGGATCAGATTGCGACGGATGAGTATGCAATCTTCCTATTGGAAACAAGACTGCATCCTTGCTAAGGTCAGGCAGATTCGACGCCATCCAAAAGGCCCGCGAGTGGGTTGCTACCCTGCACAGGGACACGCCGCACTGTCTGCCGGAAATCATCACTCCGCTGGCCCCTCGCTATCCCATCGACGATATCCTCGCCATTGTCAACCCCGACATCCGCAAGCCGTTTGACATGCGCGAGGTCCTGCTGCGGATTGTCGATGACTCGCGGATGATGCTCTTCAAACCCAAGTACGGGACGAATCTGTTGACTGCGTGGGCGCACGTCATGGGTTAGTTTCTCTTATCTAGCAGAGTGTCTTGATACTAACAGTCTCAGGCTTCCGTGTCGGCATCGTCGCCAACCAAACGCCGGTCATCCATCCCAACGAGGCGGCCAAGGGAGCCCAGTTCATTCGTCTTTGCAACCAGCAGTACGTATCCTCCCTGCGTCAGCTAAAGTAAATCCGTCTGACAACGCAGGAACGTGCCCATCATCTTCTTCCACAACGTCACCGGCTTCATGGTCGGCCCCAAAGCCGAGCACGCGGGCATCATCAAGATGGGCGCCCAGATGGTCTCCGCAGTGAGCTGCTCGACAGTGCCACACATCTCCATCATCCTAGGCGCGTCGTACGGCGCAGGCAACTACGCCATGTGCGGGCGGGCCTACAAGCCTCGATTCCTCTTCACCTGGCCGACGGGCCGGTGCAGCGTCATGGGGCCAGACCAGCTGGCGGGCGTGATGGAGACGGTGCAGCACGCGAGCGCAAAGGCCAAGGGCCAGACGCTCTCGCCGGAGAAGCTGAAGGCGCAGGTGCAGCGCTTCCGCGACGAGGTCGCCCGCGACGCTGAGTGCTATGCTACCAGCAGCATGCTTATCGACGACGGCATCATCGATCCCCGCGATACGCGCGATGTTCTGGGTGTGTGTCTCGAGGTGGTCAGTTTGTCGGACGTCAGGGGGACGACGACGCAGCGGCTGCTGGCGAGGATATAGTCAGTCTACCTTGTCGGAATTGACAGTGTCAATTTAATTATGTCTGGAGTGTGGATGAATCCAGACCATATCAGAACTTTGCCGCCAGCACCCGCTCTACTTTCTATTCATCTTATCTGTTCACCTCGATTGGCGGCTGCTCATCAGGTTTCTAGCTATAGAATGGTTCTGTTGAGGTGGTTCGCCGAAGCTTTTCTGGTGCGAGTACTAGGTGAATGTGTATACTATCGGTAGATCCAGCTTGAACGAGTGTCTTACTTCTCAACGATTCAGTATGGTCCAGCTGATTAGTGTGCAAGTTTCTAGCTAGGTTAGTTGAATTTCTAGTCCTCTGTGGTCACCATTACTTGTTGATATCAAAGTCCACCTCTTGTTGATGGCAATCTGCCTGCTCCTTCTGATATTATTGGGCCTGCTCTATGCCAGAACATGCTTGACTACATATATCCACCATCTGCTGTGTCCGGTCTTGTGCCAGCCTCCACTCTAGCCTTCAGTATCGATGCTATGTTCCTCAGTAAGGCCACACATTTGCATGCAATGCTCTTTGTCGATCATCCTCTCCTAGATTGATAAAGTCTTGCTTGAATTGATTGCTGATCTCCCTGATACGTTGATAATCCTCTGGTCGTACCATGCCACCAAGCGGAATCAGGCCCTCATCATGCAGCTGATGCATAATAGACGAAATTCCTTCAATCAGCTCCATTTCATTCTGGTGTGATTCCAGTTCTTTGGTGGTGAACGTTACAGGACATGGCCCTGCATCCGGCGCAATGTCTTGCCAATGTGCAATGACAGAAAGCAGAGAATTCCGAAACGAGAACAGATCCTCCCTGTCCCAACAGCTGGGAGCCAGGGATATTGGCTTCGTCCTAACTGAGCGATACTTGGCCTTGATTGTCGCCCATCGCACAGGGTCTCTTTCTCGAACCAACTGTTGATAATACGCCAGAGGATCCATGCCCTGTTTCCCGTCTCCTGTAGTAGCCGTACTTTGGCTAGAGCCGCCTAAGGCTCCAGCATCTGTGGAAATTTGCGTTGTAAGAAAACCGGAGATATAGCCGTTGACTGCCAGTCAATTAGGCAAGAAATGCGCCTTGTCTCAGGATCAACAAGCACATTATCCAGATGGAGATCTGGATGCGAGATAGTCTTTCGCTGCCTACCGCTCGGAGAGTTCGTAACAAGATATGGAGCAAGCTTGAGATAGCGGCTCAGAAGAGATATGTAATCATCTGGTGTCTCGGGATGCTCCATGGATCGATAATAGTTCATCCGGGGTCGTGCATACGACTTGGCCCATTGTAGCTCGTTCATTCCTACGAGCTCCAATCCACCTACCTCCAAGCATATCTCCAAGCATCAAGTCCAATGACTTCTGCATCCATTCAACTGCTTTACAAGCCTGATCATTACCTAGGACCTAGACAACGAGCGGACCGACATGAACTGGTATTCATACTGCGCCGACCTCCACGTCGGACCGAACCGGACCGCGGATATCGTCCAGCACATCGGGATGCCGGGCAGCAGTCGATGTGCAATGACGATCGATAAGGAATAAGTTGAGCTGTCGTATCATAGGGGCATAGATAAATAACAAAAGTAGGTAATATGGTAATTACTGCGTTTAGTGTCGCTGGTCAACCTGCAGAATGACTGCCACCGGAGCTGCCAGCAGCAGCAACAACGCCAGCCATGGCAATACTCATGGCATCCCCTCCCGGAGATTGTTTGTAGCCCATTCTCCCCTCGACGCCAATGGCCGCCCAAAAATCCAAAAGGTGCTGATCGCCAACCGCGGCGAGATCGCCTGTCGCATCATCGCCACCTGCCGGAAGCTCAGCCTGACGTCGGTGGCCGTCTACGTGGAAGAGTGAGTATGCCTCGTTTTATTTGTGATTAATGCTAACCGACGTAGAGACAAGCTCTCGCAACACGTACTCGACGCCGACGAAGCCGTGCACCTCGGCAGCATCGAGCGCGGCAATCCGTTCCTCAACATCGACCTGCTCGTGCAGACGGCGCTATCCGTCGGCGCGCAGGCCATCCACCCGGGCTATGGCTATCTGAGCGAGAATGCACAGTTCGCTGAGAAAGTCCGCCAGGCGGGCCTCATCTTCATCGGCCCTAGTCCCGCCGCCATGTCGACGCTGGGCGACAAGCGCGCGTCCAAGGACTATCTCCGCAGACATGCCCCCGACGTGCCGCTCATCCCTGGCTTCGCCGGGTCGAGCCAGGAGGTCGAGGACCTCGAGAAGGCCGCCGCGGAGATCGGGTTCCCCGTCATGCTGAAGGCGTCCGCCGGCGGCGGAGGCAAAGGCATGCGAATCATCCGCGAGGCATCCCAGCTACGCTCGGAGCTCGGACGCGCGCAGTCGGAGGCGCAGCGCTCCTTCGGGTCCAGCGACTGTATCCTGGAAAAGTACGTCGAGCGCAGCAAGCACGTCGAGATCCAGATTCTGGGCGACAGCCACGGCGAGGTCGTGGCGCTGTTCGACCGCGACTGCTCCGTGCAGCGCCGCCATCAGAAGCTCATCGAGGAGACACCGTGCCCGTTTCTGACGCCCGAGACGAGGAAACGCATGGGCGACGTCGCCGTCCGCATCGCCAAGCTCATCGGCTACGAGGGCGCCGGCACGGTCGAGTTCGTCTTCGACGTCGCCGCCAACCGGTTCTACTTCCTCGAGGTCAATGCCCGGCTGCAGGTCGAGCACCCGATCACAGAGGAGGTGACCGGGCTGGACCTCGTCGCGCTGCAGATCTTCGTCGCCGCCGGCGGGCGTCTCCGCGATCTGCCAGTCATGTCGAATCTGTGCCAGACCGGACACGCCATCGAATGCCGGCTCTGCGCGGAGGATCCGCACCGGGACTTCTTCCCCGATCATGGCCGCATCCAACTGTGGCGTCCGGCCTTGCAGAACCGAGAAGGCGTGCGGTACGAAACGGCCATCCGGAGCGGCGCGTCGGTGTCGATCTACTTCGACTCGATGATCGCCAAGATCGTCGTGTGGGCGCCGACACGGGCGATGGCCATCGAGAAGCTGGCCAGGGAGCTCGCTGGCACGACCTGTCTGGGCGTGAAGACGAACCAGCTGTTCCTGCAGAGCTGTCTGCTGCACAGGGCCTTCCACGACCCGGCATACACGACGTCGTTCATCCCGGCCCATCTGCCGGAGCTGCTCCGGAATCCGTACGCGGCGCAGATCCCAGGCAGTCTGGACTATCTGTCCATCGTCCCATGCCTCTATCTGCGGCGACTCAGCTCCCAGGTCCGCGACCCGACCAGTCGCGCCCCTTTCCACGGCGTCCGCCGCCAGTTCCGTAACCAGCGGTTTGATCCCGTCAACGTGCACTGCGATATCGTGACGGCCGTTGACGGCCGGACGAAGGAGCAGCCGACGATGTGCGTGTGGAAGCCGTCTGCGGCGGGCGACAATGGTCAAGAGCTGCTTCTCTACCCTGTTCCCACTGGCAGTTCCTCGAAGGCCAGCAGCGCAGATGCAGCTGCAGCGAGGGAGCTCACGGTGCGGTACAACGCGATCAGCCGTGCCCTGCGCAGCGGTGAGGTGGTCAGCTCAGGCTCTTCGTACCGCGTGAGCATCGGCCACTGGCAGCCGGTACAGGGCAGTCCTACTGAGCCGAAATCATGGTTGGCGTCGAGCATGGAAGTGAGCATCAACGAGCGCAAGATGCTTGCGTACATCGCAGTGGCTGCCGACGACATGACCCAGACGCACATCGACCGCCCGCAGCGCATCTGGTGCCACTTCCCTGCGCTGGGGACATCGATCGAGTACCGGCGCGACACGCTGCTCACGTACTGCGACAGCATCCGGCAAGTCGCCGCGGCCGCGACGGGAGGCGGACAGCAGAAAGTGGTGACGGCGCCGATGCCATGCAAGATCCTGTCCATTCTGAAGAAGAGTGGCGACAAGGTCGAGTCGGGTGAAAGCGTCATGGTGATCGAGAGCATGAAGATGGAGGTCAGCATCTCCGTGTCGGCGAGCGGGACGTTCCGGACGAAGTGGAAGGTTGGCGATGCGGTGGACGAGGGGGGTGTGCTGTGCGAGGTTGAATAAAGCATCAGAAGCAGCGTATGTATCTATTAAAGCGGTTCAGTTGGATATGTATTCTGTATTCAATTAGTAGATAGAGATTGAGTAGACATGGATTGAGAACAAGTATGTCGCATGGACGGAATATATACAGCCGTTAAAAAATAGAATTCATATAAAACGAAGATGAAAGTGACGAAAGAAGGAGAACAGAAGGAATTGCAATATTTTACAGCTTTAGGCTGACAATAAACGCAGAAACTCACCTAGCTAACGAACTAGCGATCAGCATTTCCAACCTTAGAAATTTCTCTCCATGTCTCCATCTGTCTCACTCCCTTGACTTAGTCCTCAAAGACCAAAGCACCAATAAGCCAGATTCAAAATAGCAAATAATTTAAACACATTTGGAGTAAACTCGCATTCCCTTGCTTTCATACTCTACATCCTGGGGAAGGGGAACATAAATCAGACAAGAGAAGAAAGAATCAATCAATCAATCAATTTCATTAATCTATTGATTCATTCGTAGTTGAGTTCAGCTTTATATATCTTGAAGAGAGAGAAAGACATTCTGGATATTTTATAGACATTTATCTACCCATCTGCTAACGGAATATGAAATCTGCAATATCCATTCATATCACATGGAATGTCACTTGAGGATTACATGTGAATGTGCCATTTATTAAAGAGGTACGTGTAACTAACTGTAAGTACTTATTAATAAATGTAGTTGATCGATATTGAATTTCCCTCTTCCTAGGCTAGTTTTATAACATAAATAAATTTAATGTTAAAAAAAAAGGCACATACACAGAGAAGCTATCCATATAATCCGCAGAAGGACGGAACAAAGACATTGAAGGTTTGATCTACAATAATAGTATCTTCAATGATTCTTCTGTGCTCCTTTCATTTTAGTCTACTGTATGTATGAGCATTGACAACAAGAACGAAAAGGGCAATATATGCAATCCAGGAGGTTATGTTTACTGTATTCGAGCATAATATACTCCTGCATACAGCATGTGCAATTAATGAGCAATCAAGATGCTGTTCAATTGCCATCACCTCCCTGCCCATGATAGACGGCATAATTCTTCGGAGTAGTTAGGGCTGAGGTCAAATCAGATTTACAATGACAAGGAAACTGAGTTGCGGAGTTGTTGGATTTAGGAGAAATACATTAATCAATTACTTATATAATTTCTTTATGCTTAGAAAGGCGTCAAAGTCAAGACATAGCTTAACTACTGAGTATTAACTAGCTAATTGTTGATATAGACCAGTTTTGAGCTTGTAAGGAGAATGTCATTGGAACTGCTCGAGGAGAACGTTATGAAACCTGACCGATATAAATAATAACCTTACAGAGAACCGCTCTACTACGACGTCCAGAATCACTCTCTGTCGTGATTGACGATTCCATTTATCTATTATTCTACAGCTTTAAAAGGAAGACGCCTCTTCCCAAGCCTTAATTCAATAGCACTCAGGACCGGTATTATTTTAACATACTAAAATAGAGCCATCATGAATAACGACTTGCCCTTATCAGATCTGTGTCTTGGCGACGGTATTACCACTACAACTGTAGGGCTAATCCTATCAGATGAAAATAACAATATTGGACTGCAAGAATATTGAATGAACCAATGTAACGATCTGATTGTAGAAATCACGCGGTATGTATGTACTCTGTACAGCTTAGCTGCCCTGTTATGGCCCCCAATGTTACTCCGACCCTGCCAACAGACGATTCAGATGGATGGATACTGGCCATCCATCCATTGGCAGGGATGGGTTCTGCAGTGGCAGTCGTGTACTACAGTCCCTGTCCCGGGACAAATTACGAGTACTCCGTACGCTAGATTAAATGCGTCTAACGGCTGGATTGTCTTCTGCAGTGCAGGAGACTACAGGATTGTCAGTGAGGCTCAAGACAGACTTTCTAGATTTTCTGCAGGAAACTTGGTTGTTCCTCGAACTGTGTCTCTAATGCTACGTATCCTTTCCAGAGGTCTCTCGAGACGTCTGCATATCGCTTCGAGCTGGCTTTCGACCAGTCACAGTATTTTGCTATTGTTGCAGGAACGTAAATGAATGACTGGTATGAATAAATCTTTTCTCTTCTTTCTCTCCCTATTTTTTTTTAAAAAAAGATTCCCCCTGCTAAATTCAACTTATCAGATCAACTACTAATTAGCGTGTACAAGCATACTCTCGTGCCGAACTGCTTATATAGAGGCCAATTTCATCATAAATAAGTGGCAGTAATATGACCGATTGTGCTACTAACTGACCGTTCCACAGAATAGGGATCCTCCTTGCAGGAACTGCGTTACCATCTTCTCTCTTGAGACGTAAGGCGCAATATGCCATACCGCTGAAGATCAAGGCTACGAGGCAATGTGCACTGCAGCAGGAGAATTGCCAAGAGCTGAGTCTGGAGGGCAATGGGACGAACATACATACATAGTTTGTTGCACGAGATGAGGTTGTTGTGTCAGTATGTATGTTCTTTTCAATTTTAAACCAGTAAGTATATGACAGCCTGTTGAGCCCAATAAGCATAAAACTGTCCAATAATGAGATGGATTTGATTGCTAAAGCTAGGAAAAAAATTCTATTGTATAGTGTTTAGATTTAGATTGAAGTAGCAATCATATCGAATTTTTTTTATTTCAAAAAATAACGTCGAATGCTGGGTAAATTAAGATATATTGTGCAGACTTAAAGTGATAGCTATAAGCCAATAATCTATCCTAATTAAGAGGGTAAGGGTCTAGGTGAATCTACTAATACGGAGTATATCTTAATGAACTGGTGGTAAGTTAGCTTTCCCAGTGATGAGATGAGAGACTTTTATCTTGAAGCCAAACTTGCGGCCTCGTCAAGCATCTCTCCGACGCCAATCATTTATTTCTCATACTTATTCACGTGCATCTGAGAAAAAAAAAAAGAAAGAGAGAGAGAGAAAAGGAAAAGTCGGCCGGCTGTCTATCTGATGATAGATATCCACTTGACTGTGGCTGCTGATAATCTGGATTATCCTAAAATCTGACCGTCTCAACCCGTCAACATGGTCCTGGTTCGAAGCTGACCCAATAATGCCACCGATACCCCGGACAAAGAAGTCGAACTCTTGCTACGACCGGCGTAAAGGGATCGACAGTGGGCCAAGGCGCAACTAATGCATGCACGGTCCGGATGGGGTACGAGCTGGCTGGCCTTGAATTGCACAGACTGCCCAATAGCCAATGGCATACTGTGTCCTTGCTGGGCCTAATTACAGAGTACTCCGTACTCGATTGATTGCATTTGATTGCAATCTGGGCTGGCTGGCTGCCCCTTCACATGATTCTTTCTTCATGTGCTGGCACTGATCAACGGTGATCTCCCTCGCTTCACGCTCCCCACTGCATTGCTGATTCTCCATTGCCATCTGTTACTCCGTAGACATGGAATAATACGGCCGTAATAATATAACTAGATTGTAGATTGAAGTACTGGATTGATATTACCGTAGATGTTATCGAGTTAAGATACTGGGCGCAGACACAGCCAGCTGAATACCATCCAGCCACCATGCCAATGCCTCGAGACGTCTAGACTGCTGCACAGTCCCTCGGGCTGCACTACTGCCACCGTCCTCGGCCTACACTGCTGCACCGGGCGCCTAAACCTGCCGATACCGATACAAGTCGATAACTGCAGCTTTCTCCTGCTCCTCTTATCAGCATCACCTCCTGTAGAGGTGTTCTCCAAAATGCCCGTTCTGCCCCTCTCAGCATCAACATGAACATCGTTGCGGCGGACAACCGCACGCCCATCGTCAATGTCCTCACCTGGTTCCTCCTGACGGCCGCTGTGCTCAGCGTCATCACTCGCCTGGGCACCAAGTACTTTATCCGCGGGCGACTGAGCCCGGACGACTACATCATATGTGTCTCTCTCGTGCGTCTGACCCTTGAATCGATGGTGCACAGACTCATGCCTCGTCTAGCTCTTTTGCGCGCTGCAGTCCATCTGCGTGTCCGTCGCGACGGGCAATCGTTATGGCCAGCCGATCGACCGGATGAGCGCTGACCAGATCAATGCGGTGCTCAAGGTAGATTCCTCGAATGTCCGGACATACGAATGACAATCTAACAACCGCAGTCGTCCTATGCAGCCGATCTGCTGTACATCGCCAGCCTGTTCCTGTCCAAGCTGTCCGTCACCACGTTCGTCAAGATGGTCGTTTCCGTCTTCTCCGAGCACAAGACCTCGTGGGTGCTGATGGCCCTGCTGGCCGTCTGGGGCCTGACGTCCGAGTTTGCGGCCGCATTGCAGTGCCAGCCTCCGCGGACGTGGGACTTTATCAATCACCGGTGTTTCAACAGGGTAGAAGATGGCACAATCGATGCGCTCCCAGACTACTGGCTGACTGGACGTATGTACATGCATAGGCCGCATGGTGGAACTACTTCGACGTGTCCAACATCGTCACCGAGATCGTCATCATTGCCCACCCGACCTCCATCGTCTTCCGCCTGCATACGAGTCTGCGAAACAAGGTCGTTGCGACGATCTGCTTTCTGACGCGATTATGGTAGGTTCACCGCCGAGAGAAGTGTCAATCGATCAATATCCGACTAACTTCTCAGCGTCATTGTTGCAATTGTCTGCGCCCTCGTCTACCGCAACCGCACCATCATCGCGCCCGATCCGATGTTCGACACATGGCCCGTGGCCGTCTGCGTGCAGGTCGTGCAGAGCCTGAGCATCGCGACGGCGTGCTCGCCGCAGTTCAAGCCGTTCCTGGAGAGCCTGCAGTCGAGCGGGCTGCGACTGTACGAGCTGCCGAACAGGAAGAACCGGACGGACAGCGACAGCCGGTATCCGCGGACGATCGGGTCAGCGAGCATGGTCGACCGGCACGAGCGTGCGCTGGAGCTAAACCTGTCGCCGCAGCCAGCTGCTACCAGGACGGTTGTCACGGCGGCGCAGCAGGACTGCGACGCGAACAGCCAGTCGAGCCAGGCGCAGATCATCCGCGAGACGCGGACGTGGGCCATCACCGAGCAGAGGGAGCAGAGGCATTCGGTGGCGGGCGTGTCGGATACGAGTGCCCAGGGGATAGATCGTATACGGTCTGCCGTGTAGTGACGTGATATGAGTTACGATCTTTCTTTAGAAATGGCTCTCATGTATGGATATGAATACGTTATGGATAATGCTATGATACCCGATGTTTACGAGTATAACGGTATAACGATGCTATGACAGATATATTCTATTGAGGCCTATTTACTGATCAACATCAAGTTCCATCAGACCTAAAAATAGTAAAGTGCAGCTACATGTACTCTGTATTATCGAGTTCTTCTTATTATTCCTACCTTATCGGCCAGCCCCTGTGGGAACTTCAACCCGGCAACCTGGTGGAGAGCCTAGAAGATCGCCATCTGCGCTAGGGATAACCCGGTAGCCCACCGGGATCGACAAAGAAATTGGGTTACTGGCAGTGGGGACGAGTGGGGAGCAGAATTAGTGCAAGTTAAAAGTAAAGCTGCTACGCTAGGATCGGATTGTTGCATGTGTAAATTACAGATGTATGGGGTGAGGCTTTTATATGGCTTTATTCGGACGCTAGATATATAGGAGATAGGCTAATAAAGGACAATAAAAGAGAAATAGATTCCATTATTCAAGTAGTAGAATAAATTAGTTTCACATACTACATACGAAATGAGTGTTCGAATATCGGTATTTGCAATTATTATTTTTTTAAAAAAAAACACAATTCTAGCTACAGGCAAGTCGGATTCCCCCAACCTGTCCAATAAGAAAACAGTGATCTACAGACAAGGATTTCGCCCCCGTCCTCTTTGTCCCTTGACCTTTGTCCTGGATGGTCATAGTCATAGTCTTGTAGTCTCTGTCGGAGTAGAGACAGAGTATGGAGAACAGGTAGAGCATGAATTTAGTGCTTGTGGTCAACAAGATGATGCACACTCCGATTTACACAATCCTACGTATTCCTCCATAATCCTGTCCAGTCAGGACTCAGCCGTATACACCCTGGTCTGCTCATGCAGCTAGCAGCTAGCTAACCAGCCAGTGCAGCCAGCCCCAACTACCTAAGCTAGCGACCTGTCATCATTCCAGTACTCCGTACTAACGTAGCCTGGGGTCTTTCTGGCCTGGGCCGTGGCTGAGTTCAGTCACGTTTGCGTTTGCTTGCTGTCATTGAGCGCGTGCTGTCGCCGTTGCAAACGATTTCGGACGCAAAATGAATTAAAATTATTATCTATTCTCCAGATCAGCTGGGCTGGTTTCAATCTGTAGAATGCTTTTCGCTTATTCCATTTGATTTGATTTTTATTTTTTATTTATCTTTTTTATTTTTATCGATATTGCGCATACCTATTGAGATATTTTCCTTCTTTATGAACATCTCCCCCTCTTCCCCTCCGGTGGCCGCCACCATGGAGGCTCAAGGTCAAGGCCACGGTCAAGGCCAGGAACTAAAGTCAATGTCCATCGATCCCTCGCCCGATGCAGAGGGCGAACCCGAAACAGAGGAAGTGGCAGACTTGAGCAGTGTTCGTCACAGTCAGCGCCATGAAGACCATCTGCTGCGACGGTTGGGCAAGAGGCCGGTCCTGAAGGTGAGGGCTTTCATTCCAATCCTAATCTGCGCTGCTGCTGACAACTCCAGCGAACGTTTGGTTTTATGAGCATTCTCGGCTTCAGCTGCACCATTCTCGTCACTTGGGAGGGCTCCATGGTGTAAGTCTGTCGAGTCGACTCTCCTAGCGACTGTCCGTCACTGACTGCCATAGCACCTTCTTGGAAGCGTTTAAAAAGTACGTTATTTCGACCATCGCCCTCTCCAACTGACTGTATTTCTGATGAGATGCAGTGGAGGGCCTGCCGGCGTCATCTACAGCTACCTCTTCGTCTGGGCCGGCACGTTCGCTACCTTCACCACCATGGGTGAGCTGGCTTCCATGTATGTAATGTACTCTTAATAGCATGGATGACTTCTGACGACTTAGGGCGCCCACGTCCGGCGGCCAGTACCATTGGACCTCGATGCTGGCGCCTCGCGCTGCTCACAAGTTCTACAGCTACCTGGCTGGTGCGTTCCCCCGATGTCACAGACAGCATGATAGATAGATGCTGACAAGCCAGGCTGGCTCACCGTGCTGGGCTGGCAGGCCGCCGTCGCCTCGAGCGCCTACCTATCTGGCTCGCTCATCCAGGGCCTCGTCGTGCTGGCCGACGCGTCGTACTCGCCGCAGCCCTGGCAGACGACGCTCGTCATCTGGGCCGTCGTCGGCTTCGGCGTCCTGATCAACGTCGCCGTCAGCGGCCTACTGCCCAAGTTCGAAGGCGTCATCCTCATCATCCACCTGCTCGGCTTCTTCGCCGTCCTGATCCCGCTCGTCTATATGGGCGACCACAACTCGGCCGCGTTTGTCTTCACCACCTTCATCAACGGCGGAAACTGGCAGACGCAGGGCCTGTCGTTCTGTGTCGGCATCGTCGGCAGCATGTTTGCCTTTATGGGCGCTGATGCTGCCGTTCACGTAGGCATCGTCCATCAGATTGTGTTTCTACCTCGCTGACGAGATGTAGATGTCCGAGGAAATCCGCCACGCGTCTGTCATGGTCCCCCGATCCATCCTCACCAGCCTCGTCCTCAACGGCACCCTCGGCTTCGCCATGATCCTGGCCACGCTGTTCGTGCTCACCAACGTCGACGCCGCCATGGACTCGCCCACCGGCTACCCCTTCATGGAGATCTTCTACCAGGCGACGCATTCGCGCGGCGGGAGCACCGTCATGGCCGCCATCGTTACGGCCATGATGGTCACCGCCACCGTCGGCGCAATCGCGTCGTCGTCGCGCATGATCTGGTCGTTTGCGCGGGACCGCGGCATGCCGGGATGGAGGGTCCTGAGTAAGGTATATCCTGGCAGTATCCTCTGTATCATATTTTTTTTTTCCTTTCTAATTGCTTCAGGTCGACCCTCGAACAGCCATCCCCATGTACGCCGTCGCCGTCGCCACCGTCGTCGGCTGTCTGCTGGCGCTGATCGTCATCGGCTCAGAGACGGTGTTCAACGACGTCATCTCGCTATCCGTCAGCAGCCTGTACACATCGTACCTGCTGTGCGCATGCCTGCTGCTCTACCGGCGGTGCACGGGGGGCATCCTCTCCGAGACGACGGAGGTAGTGCACGCCGTGCGCAACACGGCCGGCGCGCAACTCGTCTGGGGGCCCTTCCACGTCCTGGGCATCTGGGGCGTCTTCGTCAACTCCTTCGCCGTCGTGTACTTAGTCATCGGCGTGTTTTTCAGCCTGTGGCCGCCAGACCGGTTCGTGACGCCGTCGACAATGAACTTCAGCGTCGTTGGCACGGGGGGTGTTGTCTTGCTCAGCACGCTGTACTATATCTTTGTCGCCAAGGGGACGTATACCGGTCCTGTGGTGGAGGTTGGTCGCGCTTGATGCAGGCCTGGCGGATGTATTTCTCTAATGTATTGGTAATGTGCCCGGCAGTATTGGGAGATGGCGTTTGGGTTATTCCTTCTGTATGGGAAAAGTTATAGGTCACAAATAATGTCATTGGTATTGCTATTCTAGATGTATGCGCTTAATAGTAGTTAACTAAGTACCGATTTGATGTGTATAGACAGCTTCTCTGAAGGAAACATATTATATTTAAATTATAATTATATCCACCGGCGTATTATTTCACTTAACTTGGTACTTCACTAATATACCTTTTCCAAATATGAAATCCCGATAATCTCTCATCTCCCATCTATCCAGTACTAAGCTAAGTACCACCAGTCTCATCAACCAATTATGATGAGATAATTCAACAGCGATGCAATCAGCTGATTACACAAGATGCATGACATGCATGCATGCAGCATCATCCACACTGTTTAATTAATCTGTTGGTTGTCTCCAGCAGCAATACTATTATGTATGTCTATGTTCATGTACGTATGTTGTACGTACTCAAGTTCCATCCATATAGAGAGTGTGTATATAAAGTCTCTGTCCTCACCTATCGCACTATAGTCCCCTTCTTGTTTTAGGCGGTTAGAATACGCTTTCTACCTAAACTAGGTGCATTCACACAAACAGGGATAAGATAAAACTGAAGGGGTGGGGTAACAGATACAGTATGCAACTAGCAGCTAGTTTTTCTGAACTTTTTTTTTCAGCCGCGTTTCTGTTCGATTTGTGTTAATTAATTAATTTATATTAGCTTCCTGGTACACTTTTAAGCTTTTTTTATTATATTAATTTATGAATGGAGGCATTTTTATTGGCTCTCTTCTTCAGTCCTAGGACGAGCTGATCGTGCAGAATACGAGTATTGATTCTCTTAGCTTACCCCGCACTGTAAGTAGTTTCTCTACTCTTCGCTATTTGTTTGACTAGAGCCGCGGAGATGTTGCCATTTTGATATGTGTCAAGAAGAGACTTGACAGGCGGTTGCATATGTAGATGTATGTCTGAAATCTGTTGACATTACCAAGTAACTCTGTGCTATAATAAGGCAGCAAACCGCGAGCACTGTCTGCCCAGGTAGAAATGACAAGACATGTGGGCGTCTTGATTAGCACCTATGTATGCACATATGTAGAGCTATTACATAAAAGCGCTATATCGCTTATTTATTAACATGGAAGATACTAGGCATTGCTACTCGATTGCTTTTCCTTTTTTACTATAAGGAACAGAATTGGTTTTATATGTAAAGCTAGCTCCAGATTTATAGATTCCGAGCTACAGAGAACCATAGGAAACTTGCCTTGTAGTTAGCTTCAAAATGCAAATGAGCAATACCTAAAGACCTTTGTAACTCATATTCGAACAGTACAATAACATCGAAATGCAAAGCATAATGTCAACCGGCAGCTATCATTCATACTAGGGGTTCGCTAGATAACCTAGGTTTTTCTTTTGTGCCCCAGTTTGTTTGACACATAAGTAATACTCGCATTTTCTCTCTACAATCTCTGGATCCTTTCCCAACGTTGAAGGCCTAAATAGAGAATCCTTGCAGACTAGTCCACTACCAACATAATACAGAATATCTAATTGCATGACGCGTATATAGTCAGATTCAGGCTTGCTATGTTGATTCGTAATATGTACTGAATTCTGACGTGCTGAGAATCAGCTGAGTTTGAGTTTGACCTTGGCTGACAGAAACAATATATATGTATGATGTATACAGCTTGCATTAAGTTATCCAGACAATGTCCAAACTCATCACCGTCTTCGGAGCAACCGGTACCCAGGGAGGCTCAGTTATCCGCGCCATTCTCGCCGATGCTGTTCTCTCTCAGGAGTTCAAGATCCGTGCTATCACACGCAATGTCTCAAAGCCGGCGGCGCAGGCGTTGCAGAAGCTGGGCGTTGAAGTGAAAAATGTATCCTCCTCAATTCTGCAGTAATGCTAGTGAAAACGAACCTGACAAAGGTTGAAAAGGCAGACATGACCTCCAAGTCCTCTCTCGCATCAGCAATCAGCGGCTCACATTCCGTCTTCCTCGTCACCACCCCATCCTGGGACGCAAGTGATCCCAACGCAGAGCTAGTCCAGGGAAAGAACGTCGCCGACGCCGCCAGAGAGGCCGGCGTGCAGCATCTGATATACTCCTCTCTCTCATAAACGTGACTGAGGCTTCTGGAGGCCGGCTAAAGCACGTGTCACATTTTGACCAGAAGGCGCAGGTTGAGCAGTACATTCGCGCCACGGGGGTGCCTTGCACGTTTGTTCTGCCGGGGTACTACATGGAGAATTATATCAGGTTTGGAATGTTGCGTCGTGATGATGAAGGGGTGTATACTTTGGTATACCCTGTCGGAAAGGAGGCAAAGTTCCCCCTGCTCGATGGTGCAGAGGATATGGGTAGGTGAACTGCCAACCACATGATAGATAGATCAAGCTTACAGTGTATGTTCTCCAGGAAAATTCGTCCTCGCAGCCCTCAAACACCCCTCCAAGCTCCTCGGGGCACGCATCCTCGCTGCCACAGAGTACTACACACCCCCATGGATCGTCGCAGAATTCGAAGAGGCCACTGGCAAGCGAGCGCGATACATCCAGGTCGATGCACAGACATACAAGAGTTTCCTGCCCCCTGCGATGGCGGATGTGGTGCTCGAAAATCAGCTTTTGATTGAGGACCCGGGGTATTATGCTGGTGAAGGGTTGGAAGAGAGCTTGGAGCTGCTGGGTGATGTTGGCTTTGAGCCGACTACGTGGAGGGAGTTTCTGGAGAGAAATAAGGATGTTTTTGAATAAGTTGATAGAGGAATATCCGGAGCTGAACTGAATTGAAGTGAGTTGTCAGATCTCTACTGTATCCTCCTGTATCCTCCAAGTAGCAGGTTGGACTAGCTTCTTAAATAAAGGTTACATGTTTAGCAAAAGTTCTAAAAAAAGGCTTTGTTTCTTTCTCTCTCTTTTTCTTTCTTTCTAAATGATAGTTCAGCATAAAGGTAAATTCAACCAAGTGTTAGGATAGGACAGTCCGGCTTCAGAAAAGTGTAATGATACTAGGAATACGACAAGCGTGGTTCTTCAGACTCTTATCGACTGTCGAAGTTCTGTTTATTTTTATACTTCTTTTAGGATACTACGTCCTTTCCACTCGATGGTCAGAGTAAGGCAGTAAGCAGTGCTGTTCTCGAGTCAGTGCTAGTAACGGCCTTATTTCTAGCATTTCTTTACCTTCCTTTCCTCTTTCTTCTTTTTATCTCCGCTGGAGAGGGCCTCTTCCATGAATGAAATTGAAGGCCTTGTTTGTCATGTTGGTAATTTCAACCCGTAGATAGATAGGTCACGATAGATAAGTTACATTCAGCAGCCTCACAATATCATCACCCCGCTATTTACAGCTCCCTGTAGAGCAGTGCCATAGTCTCCTCCTTGCAAATTTGGGTCTGCCCTGGCATCAAGCAGAAGCTTCACTATTTCTTGATGACCACCAGCTGAAGCAGCTTGTAGGGCAGTGCCATATTCTCCTCCTTCTAAATTTGGGTCTGCGCTAGCACTGAGGAGAAGCTTCACTATTTCTTGATGGCCCCAGAATGAAGCAGCATATAGGGCAGAGCCATATTTTCCCCCTTGCAAATTTGGATCAGCCCCTCTACTAAGAAGAAGCTCCACGATCTTTGTGGAGCCCTGATATGAAGCTTTCTGCAAAGCAGTATTCTTGTATTTATCCCGGACATTGATATCTGCTCCGGCCTGAATCAGCTCGTTCACTATTCCCACGTAGCTTCCCACGGAAGCTGCATGTAAAGCGGTGCCAAATTTGTTCTTTTCATTGACATCGACCACATGTTCAGCAAGAAACACTCGAACGAGTTCCTCGAGTCCAAAGAATGCGGCCAGGTAAAGCGGGCGCGGGAGTCTGTTGGCGAAACCGTGTCTATAATAGAACAGCCAGCGATAACGGAAGACATAGTCGCTTGAGGAGAGAAGCCTCCTGAAGAGGGGATTCATTTCTTCTGTATTCCTCTCGGCGTATCGCAGGTGATCAATCCAGTAAAAAGCTGAATATTGGGCTAGCGGAAATTGCGCGCATAGATCCTTAAAACTCAAGTTCTGGTCATAAAACCGCAGCAGATATATCAGGCATCCTTTCCCGATCTTTACATGGGAGGACTTCTCTGGAAGATGGTAAATTGGCAGGACATTTTTTATCCGTTCTGACACTAGATACTCCTTGACTGAGTAGTGTGCCAACTTGACGTAGGATTTTTCATATCCAGTATCTTCACCAATAGCAACCAGGCTAGAGCATATTGCGATCACATCAGATGGATCCGGAAGAACTTCTTCTGTGTTGAAATCGTAGTTTTCAACATCGATCGCGACTACTTCCGCTAGTTCGTCAAGGCGAAGTGGTTTCTGAGAGTAGACAAGCCACGTCAGGATTCTAAGGGCATACTGCGCGTTGTCTTCGTCTATGGAGCGAAGAATCCGCTCATAGGTCTCATCGAGTGTTGGAGGCAATGTTTGCAATGACTTTCGGAGCTTGAGACGATTCACGCACTTTCCCAATGAATCTAACTGACACGCAACCCAGCGAAACCTGGTTTCACCGTCAGAACATATATGATCAAACATCTTGGCTATTTGGGCTTCAATGTACACCTACATTCCATCTGCCTTTTCCATCAGTGTCTCTTCAACTTCTCTTTGAATACTGTGGTCTCGTTCCCACCGCTCGAGATATCTGTCATTTGACCACCGGTGACGAATGTAACGACGAATGTCCTCATTAATGAGAGGGATTTGGAGAGGCACAATAAAGTTCTCTGATAGGAGAGGCCGGAGGGCTAATTCAATGTCATGCTCTGCACGACTGGTGACCAGCATGTGGAAATTCTCCGCATTCAGAGAAGCGAGCTGCTCGAGCGTGTCCAACAAATCCTCGCGCTCAGCGCATTCATCCAGGGCATCCAGCACAAGGTGGACTTTAGAATAGTCCGGGATCATTCTAGACAGTGTCGAGCAGAGGGCCTCGGTGGATGGTTCCTGACTGCCGTCATTGCAGGATGAGAATAATGACTCCAAAGCCGAAGGGACTTTCTGACACTGCTTTGAGAGCTGTGCAACAATCGACTTCAACATTGGCTGTACTCGCTGCTTCTGGATGTCATTAAAGTCAAAGTAATAGAATGCGACCGCATTCGTAGGATCGTCATTTGAGCGCTGAATGAGATCCTGGATGATGGATGAGCTCAGAATCGTCTTACCACATCCAGGGATTCCGTGAAGCCACAAGAATGATGCCTGTTTTGTCTTCCATTCTGTATATTGAGAACCCTCAATAAACCAGCGTCCCGTGTCAGGCAGACATTGCTTGAAGGCCTTGTTGTGGTTGACATAGGGATCGGGGGGAGAAAGCCACTTCTGGATCTTGCTCAATATTTCATCTGACATAAAACCAGTCAGGTTTCTCAGAAGAAAAGAAAACAAAGGGATAGTTAATGAAAAATATCTCAGAGTATGACACATTGAGTGATGTGCGCTGTGCTGTTGACTGAGACAAGGTGGTCTCAACAGTGGCGTATAAGGAGAATCCTACCTTTCTGTGCCAATGCGGTGGAGGAGGCAGTTGCGTGATAATGTGTCAAAGTCTGTAGACGGCCTCTGATGGCTGACTGTATTTTCTCGACATTGGACTCCTTCTGCACGCTTTTCAGGGCGGCCGCTGTCTTATTCCTCCACGAGTCTCCCGTTGGTAGGATCCTCTCAAGAAGCTGATTGAGTTCTTCTACTTGCTTCTGGCAAGCATCGATCACAGGAGACAATGCCTTTTCTGTCTTCTCATCGATTCGTCCACCATCGATAGCATCCTTTGTTATTTCCAAGGTGTGAATCAGGAGCGGTAAATCAGTTGCAATCTGGTGGAAGGAGTCTGGGAGGTCCCCGGCCTTGGAGCGGTATTCATTGAGACGACGAAGCACTCTGTTGCCAAAGTCGACAAGCTGGACAATACTGGCCACGGCGCCTATTGCTGCAAGTGCCTCCGCCATGATCACGGGGATTCGGGATCGTCAAGAAATGCAAGACGAAGATGTGCTTAACAGGAAAAAGCCAACGATCAGGTATTCTCAAGCATTAACGACAGCTTGACAGGAAGTGTCAATAGAGAGCCAGGCCTTGAACTTGGAAGAGATTTGATCTGCGAGCGAGTTCAGCCTCGCGAAGGTCGTCACTGCCCGAGTTGGTCAGCCTCGCGCAGCCCGATCGTGCGGGGTGCGCCTCGCGCAGCAGAAGACGCAAGACACCCCGGACGCTCATTCTGATGAGTAGCATTTAGTTCAACGTGAGGGTTCATTGCGGACAAATGCAGACACGAGTGCATAAGGTCACTTCGAGGAATTCTGTAATAGTTGAAGTATTCCATCCGATAAAGCTCTCATATAACGTAATTCCCGGTTAACCCGAACACCCGGTTGACCCGAACACCCACCCGCACCCACGAATACTATATAGAACTTGAAGCTGTATTATCTACCCAAAACGCCAATTATATACAAAAATCATGGATTAGAGCGATTTTGGCATCGAGTCCGTATATGCCCAATAGTTCCACAGTTAGTACACTTCGGCGCGGTGCGCGCGTATGAGGTGCAGAAGCTGCCTCTGCGGCTGGTGTGGCCATAGCCTGCGGCACCTGATTTTCATCTGAAATTCGATTTTGAACAAGAGCCTGCGCTTCCTGAATTGAAAGACCCCCTTCATGAGCTATTTGATTGGTCGATCGCTTACGCTTTTGCTTCTGCTTCTCATTTGCAGCCCGTAGATCGTGATTTTCCTTTGCAAGAATGACAGCACTTATTCATGGCTAATTGACAGCCCTTGATAAGCTGATTTAAAGCTGCATCTGTAGGGCTCGGAGGAGGCCTTGATCGTAGCTGCTTGATGCTGTAATCAACAATATTATGAGGCGTCTCTGGTACCCAGTTGGTTGGGATAGTGCCGGCACGGCTTCCAGGTGGTGTAGGGGTCTTAAGCTGTATATTGAGCTGTTGAAGGACCCGATCTGGTTGAAATGGCACTAATCCAGTCGCTGCGAAGCCATTTTTGATATTTTCTGATTTAAAGGCTTCCGTATGAGCTTTTGGGTATGCTTCGAGGAAATCTAGCTTGTCGATATGATTGATTCCAAGCAGCATATTATTTCCCATAAGGCGAACATATGCACGCTTTAGAACCGCAAAACAGCTAACATCGAGAGGCTGCAGGAGATGAGACGAGTGAGGAGGCATACAGATTGGTATAATATTATTCTGGGCACAGATGCGATCGAATTGAGGCGTTAGATGGCTGCGATGCCCATCAAGGACCAATAGTCGATATTTTACCCTTTGTCCGAGCATTTGTATGTGGGATGAAGTGATTTTGAAGCCATGATATACCAATCTCGTCTGTAGTCCACCCATTAGGACTTTTCTCAATTCTCCAGTCGTGTGGTAAGCCTGTCTCATACCAGGCCTGGAGATAAGTCTTCCCTTTGAAAATAATACACGGTGGTAGTACCCATCCTGCTGAATTGACTGATTCAATGACGGTCACCCATTCCTTGTTCCCAAGCTGTAGAAGAGGTGGACGACCAGATGTCTCTGCTCCAGTAACTACCCTTGCAGTAGCAATTAAGCCCATTGCAAAGCCTGTCTCATCAAATTTGTAGATATCCTCAATAAGGATTCCATATTGTTGAATAGTGCTTTGTACACAGTCAAACCATTCGCTGATAACCTTTGGATCCTCACATTTGGCATGCTGGTAGTTATATCGTCGCGAATATTGTGTTTTAAGCTCCTCATTGCAGTTGACAAAGGTAGAAACCCAGTTCTTGCCAACATGGAGTTAAGTATCTGCCGGACTGCGCTCAGAAAGCAAAAATATTGGCCATATCTCGTATAGCAGCTGGTCAAGGAGGCATTCCACGCCTATCCCGAGACAATATCCATTGTAGAAGCGTCTCATCCTCAGTAATTGTCAATTTATGCCGACCTGAATATGTCTCGATCTTTGCAGTGGTGCCAGAAAGCCGGTTATGTAAAGTAGTAAGAGGAACACCATATAGACGCGCTGCTGCGCGAATAGTTAGCGGTTTCTCGCGATTTTTTTATAGCAGAAATAGCCAATAGGATTCGACCTTCCTGCTGCACCAAATTTCTCGAATTTTGACGCGTTTTTGGTGGCATGGTGGCGCGTTGAAAAATTGATAGAGAGTATAGTTATTCGTGGGTGCGGACGGGTGTTCGGGTCAACCGGGTGTTCGGGTTAACCGGGAACTACGTTAGTGATTCTGTCGAGAGATTGTTGTTTAAAAGGAAGGAGTCGCAGGGAAAAATTATAAGACAGGAAGCTACATGTAGTTCCCTACTAGGTATGTACCTACCGGATAGATGCCTAAGGCACGACTAGGTGCCTCAGGCATGTTTGTTCCGGTATGCTTACGTAATTTATACAGGAAATGGTGACTAATCCGCAGCATTGCGCTTCCATGATAAGAGAGCAATCCATTACAAGAGATATACGAGATAGTAAAGAGAGTGACATAACTCAAAAGGGAAATCCATGGATTAATGCAACAGCTGATTCAGAGAATAAAATGTGCATTATACGGTGCATTATTCGAGAATAACATTAGCACAGTGGTGGACAGCCTGTCCATCGCGCTAAGCTAGATCCGGCAACAGCCCTGCTGGTCGGGACGGGCTACGTGTGAGTGGGCCGAGTGCTAAGAATAAACCTCCAGCTAATGAAGATGAGGGGCAGACATTCCCAGGGCTTAGGGCTGCGCGAACAGAGAATCGCATCGAATCGATCGGCCAGCAACCGGCCAATGGAGGACGCGCAGGAACCCTGGAACGCACCCAGCCAAAGTGTCCAATCAGGGACTCCGGAGTTGCGAAATAATGCCTCAGCCAGCACGCTGCCCCGCCTCGCCCAATCGGGGCCGGGCGAATGCCTGCATGCCGACGAGAGAGCAGCTGACAGGACGTTGTCACCTGGCATGAGGCATCCCTTGATTCCTCTGCTGTCAGGTGCTTCGACAACCGTCTCTGGGCACGACCAGGTACTGCGTATAAATCTCCCTGGGCGGTGATTCTCTCGTGCCTCTATAATATGCTATGCTCCGGCCCATGCAGGCATGTCCCGCCATATATGGCGTACCCACGCTGCCACAGACAAGCTTTCGTCCGTTCCCCTCCCCATGTCGATTAATTAAATTAATTAGGCCCCGTTCCGGCCTCCACTTGGATTACGCAGGTCCGTAAGGCTCAGGCCTCCGTCTCATACCTATGGTACCCTTCCCCATAGTCTCAGCCTGTACCTAGGTACGTACGTGTGCGTATTTATTCGTGGACTGCATACGTATGCCTTTTTTTTTTCTTCTCCAGTCCGATTTTCCGTGCCATACACCCTACTTACTTTCCCTGCAGAAATAATCATGACCACCGCGTCTACACCCATCCAAGGGAGGATCCTGTTATATGATATGTCGAATTTGAGCGTCGATTAAGAGGCAGTACTTTCAGCTTATCGAACCGGCTTATCTGAAACCCACTCCACTCCGTCGTGCCAGCATTATCCGAGCCATCCATCCATCATCGATCAACCACCACTTACCTATTTATCTGCTGGAATTTTTATTTTTTTTAAAAAAAAATTATTATCGTTGCTGTTATTCTTCTATCTTGCCTTGCCTCCGGCAAGCCAAGACTCTGAACACGACGCAACATGGCCGGCCTCAGCCCATCCGCCATCATCGTCATCGCCCTCGCCGTCTCCGCCCTGGCGGTGACCATTCTGGTCGCCTTCTCGCACTACCTGGGCAAACAGGACGAGAATCCCATGACTCGACCACGATCACGCGAGCAGGAGCTGTACATGCGGCAGGTACGGCAGCGAACGCACGAGTTCGCGTATGCCGAGTCCGTGAGCGGCATATCACCCTCTGGGAAAGGCATGGGGGCAGAAAGCAGCCGGAGCAGTGCCGTCGGTGGAGGAAGGGGATCGCAGTTATACAGCAGCAATAACAACAGCAGTGCGACGGGGAACTGGGGCAGGAGATCGAGACAGGGTCCCAACAACGGCTACGGCCACAATGGCAATGGCAATTACGGCTATGACGACTACAGCGGCGGCGGCAACTACGACTACAACTATAGTGAGCATTACGACTATAATTATGATGAAGGCGATGCCTACGCTGGGAACCATGGCGATGGGCATGGCAACGCGAATAGGTATGCGGGCGGATCCGTGCGGTAATCAATCCCTATCCCTACCTACCTCATACTCCTAATAAGCCGCTTGATTCGACTGAGACCGATTATTATGCATGGTACTAATAAGTGTCTTTTTCTGCCTTATGCAGACAGAATCAGGAGAAGCTAGCAACGTCGACGACCTAGGAAAAAGGCACGCGCAGCCCGGAATCGATGAATGAATTGAATGAATATATATACACGAGTGAATGAATTCTCCTATCTCCTATCGACTCTTCTCTGGATTTTTGGGCAGGGCGGGAGTTTGGGTCGTGTCTGTCTTTCGGTTTTATATAGGCCTATATATACGGCGGAAATGAATTCATGGTCCATACGAGCGATCTTGTATTGCAGTGCCTATTTGAGGTGCAATTTTCTCTAAAGGAATTTCTGCACTTTTGTCTCTTTCTTTTCGTTCGTTCTTGTCCGGTTTTTGGTTATTTTTTATTCCTGGTATCCGGGTATATCTGTTTGATTACATTTATACCCAATACAGTGTCATTCTTAGCCTTGCGGTACCCTGGTCGATACCTCCTCCGGCAGATTCGTCTTGTACGCGCGAAACACCAGATTGCTCGCATACGCGAATCCTATCTGCTACATTTCCGCCAGCTCGTCCTGTCACATGACAAGCTGGTGGTCGCTCGTGCGGCATGACAAACTCCCACGTCTCCTCGCTCTTTGGAGTCTCCGCAAACCAGTCCACCAGGGCTGCTGGTTGACGACCGACGAGGACACGTGCCACACCACCTCATCCTTCATCCTGCTGATGATGACAACGGACAAAAGTACTGCGCAACAACACAATGGCATCCCCTGATTTGGTAAACAAGACACTCTGATCAGCAATAGTGCTAGCTCACATAACAAGAGTGCAGCAGGAATTTCTCTCAATCCAAATGATCAATATTCAACAACACGCTACAACCAGAGAAGAGCTTCTCGGCTCCATTTGTGCCATACCATCACAGATCATATGTACCTGCATGCTGCGGTACAACAAACCTGCGGATCAGCCGCCGATGATCTCGATGCTAGACACCGCCGGTTGTGCAACCCAGCGCCATGCAGCTTTCCGTAACCAGAACTGTCAGTTGATAAGGATGCGATGACAGCAGCATGGAGCTGTTTATATATTATCAGTGCAAGCTGAGGCGAGTGGATATGTAATCTCAACTGCTTGATTTCTCAGCACTATCTATTGTCCAGAGAAAGGCGCAAGATTACTGGAGAAATACATAATATCACTGCTGTATTGGATGCAGTTTGTGATGTACAAGAACTTCTCAGAGGATCATTCAGCTACTCTCTACTGTGGATACAATACGCGCTCTTCGCAAATCAAAACAAGAGGAATCAAACCCGACAAGTCACTGAGAAAAAAAGGCAGCAGGACACGACCAGAATTATGCATCTGTGCACTTTCTTTGGATGAGTCTTACGCAATGTTTTGTAATTTATGGCTAGTATACACAGGCTGAGCACAACATAGCCGTGGTGACCCTCGATGTCGACAAAATGGGTCCTCTATGGGTCTGATGTTCTGGCATTGCTTTATTATCATCCTTGTGAATCTTGTTAGCCCCTGCTGCCAGCATGCTTAACAGGACTGCAGATGACTATATTCTCGTGAGGCACACGCATGCAGTTTTGACCTTCCAGACGCTACTCCCTCCGCTACTGTGAAACATTTTGTGTACTGTATAGGAAGCTTTTAAGTGTTTTCACAGCCAAATATTTCGACTAAACTAGACAAACCAAAGCAATAATCTTAAAACATTAAAAGAACGAGACTCCAGAGGCTATCCCAAGACAATGATTGGCAATACTTGACTATGCTGTGTCAGCAACATCTATGTCTGATATTAGAAAGGCAAACTCAATCAATTTAATTCCTTTCCGAATCGGGAGATAGCACCAGCGAATCGCGTTGATATCACAGGCTTCGACTTCTGCTATTATCAATATTAGTACTCTGGGAGATAGAAGCTCCCTAGGTAGCTAGGGACTATCACTATAGCCATTAATATGACGTGTTATTTAGAACTAGACATGGCGGAGCTGTGGAAACTACCAAGTAGTATCTTTCTCCCCACCCTGCAAGAGTGAACTAGAGTGAACTATGATTTCATCTTGTGTAACCTATCGTCCAGCAGAGTCAGTATTAATGGGCAGCTGAGACTTGCTAGATGAGATTGAGCATTGACACGTATGCAATTACCCTGCTCGTCGGGTAATCAGAGACATCTTTTTTTTTCTCAACGAAGCTCTCCTGTTGCGATATGCATAGTGACATGACCGTATGAACGATGCCTCAGGTTAGAAGGTAGACTACGTATTCAAGAAATTAGTCCAACTTTTTTCATTCAAATTATTCCTTAAGAAATTCTCAGAGATCGTGAAGCTTTGATAGCTATTTCCGGATGGAAAAGGATACATCCATGACGCCTTCTGTTTTCTACAGCTTGCATCACACTACTATGGCAAGTGCCACAGTGGTATCGTTTAGCTTGCATTAGTGGACAGGGAAGACAATCCGGTACAGATAGACCAGACAACGCTGAAATAACCCTTAATTGCCTGAATCTCCCAGATTTTCCAGGCTTCCATTGCTATCCAGAGGACAAGTAATCACACTCCAGTCATTAATCATGACTGACGACGCCCATGATCAACCCGTTGCAACTGCTCTGGAGGAGGTATATCTGGCAACCCGTCTTTTCTAACTCTCTGAGCACTGATGATGGATCTCCCAGGAAGTTGCAGATGACACGGATTCCGCAGTTGAGAGCTCGTGGGTGCTATACATCGCTGCTAGTCCATTGCTCACCACAGTGTCAGGCTGGGTAATCTCTGCGACAAGACCTCCCTTGCTTCGAGCGTAAAGAACTACGTGTGAGTCCGGTTCCATTTACACTATCTTTCAAAATCTCTTAGCTGATGATTTATCAAGGTACGAGGTTAGTAGAGATATACTGAATGTGTTAATTATCGAATAAAGGCGGATTTGAATCGTCTGGTAGAACGGTCGCCGATACCATGCCTACCACCAGGGGTAATATATACTGGTAAGCTACTGAACCTGGTGCAAGATACATGTAGACTTTTTCTATTTCTTACTGATTTCATCTGGAAAGCCAAATGATAAAGATGAGCAAGATCGACTGGACTTGGTAGGCCAACCAGTGTCACCCTTGTGGTTATTCATCTTATGGTTGTGGCTAATAATGCAGTCCTACCATATCTACAATCTCTGTCTCGGTGGTGAACTGCACCGCGCTCCGCTAAAAAATCCACAGAAGGTGTTGGATCTCGGAACGGGGACTGGCATTTGGGCGATTGATTTTGCAGAGTAAGAAAATTGATTTCGGTACATCTACATCTATATCTAGGACTGATAGCGTGGATAGTATGAATCCCCAGGCTGAGGTCATTGGTAAGTAAGCCATATATCTTCTTTCTCGGGCAATGTACTGATATTGAGCGTCCAGGAACTGATCTCAGCCCCATACAACCTGCATGACGATTTTACCCCTTCACCTCTTCCCGCGCCTTCTTTCTTTCCTTTTACGGCTGAGAGATAGTCTCTCACATGCCTATTGTTAGGGTGCCACCCAACTGCAGATTCGAGATCGACAACTTCGAGGAAGAATGGAACTTCTCCAGGCCATTCGACTTTATCCACGGCCGTGAATTGGAAGGGTCCATTCGCGACCACGATCGACTTTTCGCGCAATGCTTCAGGAACTTGTCACCTGAAGGATTTCTAGAAATGAAGTCTATGCAAGTGGAGTTTTCCTCCGACGATGGGACGCATACGAAGGCTGAACACTTTTCAAAGGTAGTCGACCTGCCATTTCTGATGATCATACGTGTCTGAAAGCTGACATCAAAGGTAGTCGATCTCATACACGAGGCTGCTAACAAATTCGGGAAAAGCATGGCTACTATCACAACGTGGAAGGAGAGGATGGAAAAAGCAGGTTTCAAAAATGTCAAGCAGGAGACATATAAGGTATGTCCCTATCGTAATTCAAAAAAAAATCCTGCTGAGTGCATATACGTAGCTGCCACATGGCTCCTGGCCAAAAGACCCCAAACCGAAAGAAATCGGTATTTACCACCAGCACAACACGCTAGATGCCATGGGACCTTATACGTATGCACTGCTGACGCGGTACCTGAACTGGAAAAGGGAGGAGGTGGAGGTTTTGCTGACTGGGGCGCGGAAGGAGATCAAGGATCCGTCGATTCATAGCTATTCGAACCTCTATGTTATTTATGGGCAAAAGCCGGAGGACTGATGAGGAGGACTTTTTTTTGGTCTTGCATGTAATTAACTAGAATTGCAGGTTCAGGTCATCTTGGTAGTTATCTGATTAGGATCTCTTGGCTGTGGTGGGTCCATCACATACAGAGTGCTCTGTACGGAGTACTGTTTTTGTAGGGGGTGAAATCATTTTTTGCTGAATCTGGATTGATTAGTTGCTTTTTAAATGATTCCTAGCTTCTTAAAGTACTTCTTAAATAGTTGACTTTTTTTTTTTCAACTCCTTTCCTCATCAACTTATTCTTTACAAGCAGCACCCTCACGTGACATCACCTGATAGACCCACCGCCAAGACCCGCTAATCCCTCAGACGAACGGGAGTCTCCGTCCCCGGACCGCATCCGTACTTCGATTGCACATGCTTCGTAATCGATCTTTTCTTCTTCTGTTCTGCCTGGACTACGCCAGGACTTGCGCCAAAGGTTGGCACAGTTGCCTCACTCTCTCCCTATTAAGAGCGTGGCGTTTCCATCTTTCACTTTTTTTTTCGCCTTTTTCTCGTGCTGAGAGAGCACCAACGTCGTTCGTTCCTACGACCGGGGCTCGATACATGCTTATTTGCTCAGATACGTCTGGGCCAATCACCTGTTAAATAAATAGGTACATTATTCCGTGAACTCTTTCAGTTAGTGATTCCCGTTCATTTATCTTGACAATATTGAACGTTCGACTGACGACCCATTCAGAACAGCGCAAACCAGCTAGATACAGCCACCTAGTCAAGATGAAAGCCCCTCTTCTCTACCTCCTCACCAGCCTGGGCCTAGTCGCCGCGCAAACCAACTGCCCTGGCACAGGTTACTTCTGCGGCCGCGACCTCCGCCTCCGCTACAACATCATCTACTGGTGCGAGGACCAGGCCACGAACCCGCACGTGGTGGCAGACAACTGCTGGGAGAGATGCATTCCCAGTCCGGATCCGTTCCAGATGCCCGAGTGCGTTGTTGCGCCGCCGCCGGCTCCTGAGCCCGCGCCTGAGCCTGTTCCTGCTCCTGAACCTGTGCCGAATCCGGATCCGTTAATTGCCCTGGGTAACGATGTGGAGGGGCAAGCTCCTCCGTACGATGGACAGGAGCCTGCGTAATAGACGTGCGAGGAAAATATATTGACAGGAAGAGGTTTGCACCTGCATTGTATATATCGTTTGCTGGGTTCAAGGTTGATAAGCTAGCTGTTTGATATTCGGAAACCTGCACATTTGTATATTTATCTTGTTGTATGTATGTACATTACTACTATTTCGGTTCTTTTGTCATTTCTTGGTTGTGATTTTCAATTCTGCCGTTAAGGTCCTGATATCAACCTACATGCGCATACTTGGTTTGGTGTTTCGTCTTGCTGTCATTATTTATTCCTGCCATATTCTGGCACATTCTGGTGTTGCTGTCGCTGTCATGCATATATATATTCATTTTCTCCTGCTCAAATAGAGCAATGTCCTGTGACAGGTCTCTCGCTCGATGATGACAAGCAGCAGCAGGCTACTTTCGAAGTGAATTACCCTGGCAAATCTTTCGCGGAGTAATCTGACTTCTTCGCAAGGATTGTACCTGCAGTCTCTTTCCCGATAGTAATACAATCCTTCGCGCCGATATTTACCGCATGCGGCCAACAAGTCGTATAAAGATAAAGACGTTGCACCGTCATCACGGCAAAAACACAGCAGCAGCAGGAACGCCGAGTCGTATTGTATCGCGTCAGGTCATCATGACTCATAGATTCTATAATTCTGCAACTCTGCCTAGCATAGCATAGGCAGGCATACGTGGAAGCAAAGGAGCTGAACAAGAGCCAGCAGAACCGCGTATCCGGAGTACGTCAGCAGGAGAATAAACCTGTCGTCTAATATATCTTCAGAGTTGGTGTTACACGAGGTTTCGTTATTAAAAGGGTGAATCGGTGAAGATGGGAGCGAGGCTGACACGGAGGCTGAACTTGAGGAGAAATAGCCGCCGTATGTATGTACAGTACTGCAAGGTGGTAGTTTTTTTTTTGGCATTCGATCGTGGCTCAAGAACTAAAAATCCTTCTAACTAGAAGATTCGTCGTTGTTGAATATACTCGTGCTGATAGGCGGTGTGGTGTACTATTCGGAGAAAAGGAATAAAGTTATTTCATGTGAATGATTGTTTGATTGATTGTTGTATCCATGCGCCGATGAAACAGAACCTACCTAATCTTCCTATCTTCCTGTCTAATGATATTAGCCATTGAACCAATCACACTCCATGTCGTTATTTTGTGGCGACGGGATATTCCATCGCTATTGGTAAGTCTGCCCTCGTTAGGCGCTGTCTTTTCCTCAGATTGTATGTCCCTACACTAAGTGCCTACCGATAATAGAAAAAATGCAAAAGTTAGTTCTAAAAATATGCTACTATGCTAGCCGCGTGTCAAACTTGAAACATAGCGTAGCGCGCTTGCTGATGCTGACCCCTCGCCAACAACACACAGACAGCGTATGCGGTATCGTATTGTACCGGACATATACCTACCTATGCTCGTCCCGTATTGGCGTCTATCCAGCTAGCTGCCATTGATGGATCATGGATGGCTTCGCCTCTGCAGCCAACACGCCCCCACGCGCATTAGCCGAAGTGAATGACACCGGTTACTAACTTACTACTACTGTAGTCCAGGACGTGGCAGCGCAAGGCATTTCTGCAGGTGCCTTGCCATGCACGACAGCCTTGACCACTAACTAAGTAACGCATGCATGCAGGATGCTCTGCATGCAGTATACTGGCTAGCACGTCCTGACTGCCGAACGGATCATGCTAATAGTAAAATAGTAAAATAGTATATATTAGGTAGTATGCAACCGACTCATCCTGCAGAGATCTCATCTCTGCCGATTCCAATCTCTAACTCAACCTTTAGCGAAACTTGCGATAGCTTCGCAACTCTTCTTCCCTCCTCTGTCCTCCTGATTCCGTGGTGTCCCTGGGGATGGCGCCTACAATTAGTCTGAGGGGGGTAGCAAGTTAAAAAATTTGCAAAGCTGCTGCAAACAGACATGACACACCTCCAAGGGAACCAGATCGGTCTGGTTGTCGCGTATATTCTCCTCAACCTGGTCAGCGTTGCGGTCACGGGTCTCCGTTTTTATGCCGTTTCTATTGCCCGTCGACGGGATGCGGTTCATGGGATTTTGTGTGTGATTGCGCTGGTAGCGCTGATCGGATACAGTATTGACACTCTGATCGGTACGTACGACAAGACGATATCGTCAGTGAAACCAGCTGATAGATGAAGGGACTGTCCATGGTGGCATTGGGCTTCGCCTCGATCAAGTCAGCGAGTCGCAGCGGGCGATCGCACTAAAGGTTAGTTGTAGCTAGAGAACTGTCCTGAGGACTGGTTGCTCATACATTAATTACTGCAGACATTTTTCATCTCCCAGTTCTTCTGGCCCATCTCCGTCACAAGCTACCGACTAGCCATCCTCCACATCCACGTGCAAATGTTCCCCTCCACGGCCTTCTGCCGCGTCTCGTTGCTGTGCGCCATGGTCGTCGTCTTCTTCTTCGTCGCCAGCGTCGCCACCGCGGCGAGTATCTGCTGGCCCGCCCGGTTTACGTGGGACAAGACCATCCACGGGGTCTGCGCCAACCAGGATGCGGCTGGACTGGCGGCCGTCTCGTTGAACACGGTGCTGGATGTGCTTGTTGTGTTACTACCATTGCCATGGGCCTGGTGTCCGGAGATGACTGCGCAGGAGAAGATTCATGTGACGGTTAGTTTTGCGCTTGTGGTGAGGTAGGCCTGCTGCTGCCCTTTTCTTTTCTTTTCTTTTCTTTTCCTTTTTTTTAACTCTATTTGCTGAATATAACGGCTGCTAGCATCTTCGGCGTCGATTTATCCCGCGTTATCAAACTTCTAAACTGCCGCGTCGATCACGATTTCACCCTCTGCGTATTGGAAGAATTGATCCTCACCGGATCAGAGATGGCCATCGGCATCGTTATCGCCTGCCTCCCTACGCTGGGACCCATCTTCTGTCGCGAGTATTGGTCTGCAGACCCTCCTTCGTACGAGCTCGAGAGTGGTCGCCGTCGCAGCAGCAGCAACATCAAGCCGGGCCTCAGACAGCATCAACATCCTCTGCGAGGGTCCAGCACGATATACAACTCAAACAACAACCATTTTCCGATCATGACGAGTCATCCTAGCCGACCTGCTGATAGACATGGACATGGACATAGACATGGTCAACGTCATCATCATCATCATCGA
>NW_013563062.1:0-31460 GCF_000968595.1 Rasamsonia emersonii CBS 393.64
CTCCGTCAACCGGTGGATTGATAATCGATACTACTTTGTCAAGGATGCTGTCAAAAACGGCCTCATTCAAATCGATCAAGTTGACGGAGATGTCAATCCTGCGGACGGGCTCACTAAAGCCCTAAGTCACGAGAAGTTTACAATTTTCAAGGATCTGATTGGTCTACACAAAGTGGACGTCAAGGATGATGGAACTGACGACCATAACGACGAATAAACGGAACAATGGGATTGGTCAAGTCAAAATACCTTTGGAAAGGACTTCATGTATGTAGAATTTGTTGGCCAGCCCTGGCGCTGAGGGGGGTGTGTTGGTGCCTGACCCATACGGCATTCAGGCAGCTGCCAGGTCTGACCAATCAGCTGTCAGTTACCACGTGACCGCCAAACCGGCCACGCAGATTTAGAGCCGACCTCAACGCCGGCTCCTAGTCAGTTCTTCTTTTTCTTCCCCAGAGGGAGCAATAATATATTGATCTTCTATGCCTAGATAGACTTCATCTATTTCCCCACTGAGCTCTCGGCAGCCTTACGCCGAGACCTCGTTGAATATGAAGAGCTTTCATTCTTCTCCTACTAGACTTGTCTTTCTCTCGTCCTCTCTCTCTGGTAGTGAGTTCTGCCTGCAGATCGATTCCTGGCCGACGGCATCTTAGATGAAATTCCGGATTGATTCAGCGATGTTAATGGGACTACCTTTGGTACCTGACTATCAAGCTAAACAACATTAATCTCGAAGAATGTGAAAAGACTGCCCGATTCTCCCATTCCTGCTCCCATTCCCATTCCCACCTCTACTAGGTTCTCCCTACTGCGCTTCAATGGTGACATCAGCTTCGTTCTTCTTCTTCTCCTTCTCCTCCTCCCCCTCGCAGCTGGGATGAACTGAATTCTCATTTCCAGCATCCTTCTTATCACTCTCACTCTCGTCCTGTTGGTGATGATGATCCTGTCGTTTCGAAGATAGCAACAGCTCATACTTCTCCTGCACAAAAGCCAACCGCTTCTGCGCCTCCGCCAACCGCGCCGTCAACTCGTCCGTCTTTGTCTTCCAACTCGCCGCCGCGACCTTGGTGCGTCTGATGACGCGGCCCAGCTCGACGCGGAGCCATCGCCGCTCCCTCCGGCGGCGTTGCGCGGCGCGCTCGTACCGCGCCAGCTTGTCCTCCAGCTTCTGGCGATGCTTCACCTCCGTGTCGCGGATGACGCTGATGACGTCGTTGATTGGCTCTGTGTTGGCCGTCGTCAGGTTGCCGGCTTCCGCCTGCCGGGCGATGTAGATGAACACGGCGGTGATGTCGTTGGCCACGGACCGGACGAGTTCCGTCTTCTGATCCGGGGACAGCCGCTCGATGTTGCTGAGACGGAGGGCGCAAGACCCGGGGCGGAAGCGGAGTTCGCGAGGAGGCATTTCTTTCAATCGATATTAGACTGACTTCGAGTTTGTGATGTACTGTATATTACTTACCTTTGCTGAGATAGGGCAGAGAAACTATTCGTCGCAGCCAGAGTAAAGAGTGAAGTCAACGACAGAAGAAGAATCAGCTTGCTATTGAAGATAGCAGTTAAAAGAACACAATATCCAGCGACGAGTCGCCCTTTGCTTGAGAGAATGAGAATCAGAAATCAAAAAGAGCTTGCTGACTGACAGTGAGATAACCCTTTTAATATGACTATATAATGCCAACTCTCTTTATCTAGGCCACGAAGTACAGCAGGAAGCACATGTGAGGATCGACCAGAGACAAAAAAATAAAAGAAAGAAAAGAAAAGAAAAACACCTAGTAAAGGAATGGATGTTGCTCAACAAAGAAAAAGAAAGGTTGGATCAGATGAGATCAGGTCAGGTCAGATTAGAAACGACACGACATGATAGATTCTCCAGTGTTGCATACTTTGTTCTCTTTCTGACTCTGTTGCTGCTGATTCTTTTTTTTGTCTCTTTCAAAGACATGAAGCTTGTGATACATATAGTGCAATAGTGTGTTGACTTGCCTCTTGGTAGACATTCAAGCTCATCTCATTGTTCCACTCCTGGCACGTGAATTGTGAGTCAAGAATATCAACACAACACCAGGAGATTGATATCACTTTCTCTTTCTCTTTCTTTGACCTTCATTTTTCACCTTGCATGAATGAATAAAGGTGTAGATCCCATGACCCGGCTGCAGACACTTATTCTGACACAAATCTCACCTGGTCTGATCTGGCCCTGGCTCTCTATCTAGCCTTGTTTTTCCGGCTCTCCTGATGAAAGAATGGGATAACTGTTTGACAGAGAAACGAGTTCCACTTAATAGCAAACAAAGGGACTAGAGAGAAAAATAGAAGAGAAGTGGATAATGAAGAAAAGGTATGCACTTTGTGTACATCATTGTGTATTTTTTTTGTTCTAAACTTTTTGCTGTTTCACTGGTCACTAGCTCTGGCTCAGACTTACATAGAGAAAAAAAGAAGAAAAAAAGAAGGAATTAACGAACAGAGACAATTTTGCTTCAGTATGCTAGCCGTTCATCTCTACTTGAAGTAGTCAACGATACGAGATACCTATCCATCTACCTACCTACCTACCTACCTACCATGCAGCGACTTTATGACGACTTCTTTTTCAAAACTGCCACAACCGCATCTCCCACCTCTGTCGTACTCGCGTTTCCGCCCAAGTCGGCCGTCCGAATGCCCGACTCCAGTACCTCCCGAACCGCGTCTTCAATCCGCTTCGCCTCGGCCTCCATGTCGAACGAGTAGCGGAACATCAGAGCCACACAGAGGATCATGGCGACCGGGTTGGCGATGTTCTTGCCGGCAATGCTGTAGAATATCTTAGTTTGGTTATCTCTCGCTAGTCAAGGCGTGCATGGATGACTTACGTCGGCGCAGACCCATGAGTCGGTTCATACAGCGCATGCGGCCGGATATTGTCACCCGGGAGGCCGTTCAGACTGGCACTGGGCAGGACACCCAGAGTGCCGACGATCGAACCCGCCTGGTCGGAAATCATGTCGCCAAAGGTGTTGTCCGCGAGAAGCACGCCGTTGAGCGAGCGCGGGTTCGTCGCCATGAGCAGCGACGCCGAGTCCGCCAGCTGGTGCACGAGCTTGACCTGGGGAAACTCAGTCGTCAGGGTCTTCTCGACCACCTTCCGCCAGAGACGCGACGAGGCCAGGACGTTGGCCTTGTCGAGGGAGATGACGGGCCAGGGAGGGTCATGACGGAGGGCGAGGCGAGCGGCCAGGCGAGCGATACGTTGGATCTCTGCCTCTGAGTAGGCCCATTCATCCATTGCTGCAGGGAGTCAGGAGTCAATCAGTTAATTATCAAGAGAATTGCCAATGATCCAGTCTCAGAAGAAACCCACCATAGTCCTCATTCTCAATCTTCCTCCCAAAATACGCCCCTCCGCAGTTCTCTCGCAGAACGAGGAAATCGACACCCTCAATGACGCTCTCCCGGAACGGGCTAAACTCCCTCGCGATGGACGGACTAGGCGAACTGGCCGAACAAGGGCGCAAATTCGCGTAGATATCCAGCGTCCTGCGCACCTGCAACAGGCCGCCCTCAGGCCCGTCCAGGCCCCGACGCGCACTGTCCCATTTGGGGCCTCCCACGGCGCCGAAGAGCACCGCGTCCGCGTCCAGCGCGGCCTGCTTGACTTCGTCCGTCACGGGCTTGCCGTGCTTGTCGATGCTGCAGCCGCCGACGAGCTCCTCGCGGAGCTGGAACTGGCGCTGCGGGGTGTTGAAGACCTGCAGCACCTTGATGGCCTCGGCCATGACTTCGGGCCCGATGCCATCGCCGGGGAGGACGAGGATGTTGAATGTTTTCGCCATGCTAGTCGTGCTTCTATCTATGACGGTATGGCTTACTGCATTGAAACTTTTCTGTCACAGTTATGCCATGAATTGCTTCCAGAGCATTCAATCTAGAAACAGAGATACCGAATTAATATTCCGATCGAATGAAGAAGATAATTAGGCCACAAATGGATAATATCGAGTCTACAGAACCGGGCATCGCTGGGCATCGGAAACTTTGCCGAAGGTTTTGCTGGTTTTGCGGGGTATTATTATACCCCACATCAGAAAGGGACGTAAGTACACTCTGATCAAATTTAGCTTGATATTTCTACAATGATCTAATCTGACAAGACAAAGAGGCCCTGCCGTTGAATAATGACCCTTAAGTACATGTATCCATTCTGTGACTGTCTCCCTCTATTCACATCTAGACACTCGAATGCTTACTTCCTCCTCTCCAGGTAGGTACTGATCTTGCTGTACAGAGATTAATTTATCGACATTTCTCACCCACAGCAGGTCAGCTCTTCACAAACTGCCCCACAGCTGATTTGGCACGTGAAAGACCCGGGAGATCGGTGTCTACTCGCATTGCTGGTGCAATCTGAATCTGGCGACGCTGCAAGTTCCGGCTGCACGGTGGCAGAATGGATGCCATACGCGTGGAAGCATTCGTTGATGGTGTTGGCAAACTCAGTGAACTCCGAGATTTTACAATCGGGAACCGTGATGTGGACGGAAGCGAGTGACTTTTGCTGGTTGAGGCGCCAGACATGCAGCTCATGCACGGACATGACTCCAGGAATCTGCTCCGCTTAGCAACAGACCAGAAGTAACTGACCGGAGGATTTCCATACCAGCTCCAAATCATACTTTACGTCGCTGAGACTGACGCCGGTAGGGACACTTTCCAGCAGGATAGCGCCGGATTTTCTCACTAAATAGATGATGGTTGGTTAGCGATAGAATAGAAGCCATGGAGAAGGTTCGACTGACCTAGTGGCAGCGATGATAGCAAGACCATCACTGCAATTCCCATGCTGACTGCAGGATCCGCATAGAATCTCCCGTCATACTTGGCGAACCAGATCACCAACGCCGAGATCATCACCCCGACATTGTTGATTGCATCTCCAACGACGTGAAGAAGAACGCCCAGAATCCCAAGATCATAGCTCTTCGGTTTTGGTGCTATGTTGTGGTGTCGATGGTTATTGTGTGCGAGAAGAGACAGCTAAAGCAAAATATTAGCAGCTATCCATCAACATAAGAGAACAAAGACTTGCATTCGTAGCGTCCGCGCTTCCCTCTTCTTCACTAATTCCGGCAGGCAGAGTGGTCCCTGCGTGGTCATGCTCTGATGGTTGAAATCAGTGACAAGTCAATAATACTTGGAGCTCTCTAAACGGACCATGCAAAAAGGTGGCACTGATCAAATTGAGGCCAAGGCCTACACACCCCACAATGAAAATCAGTTTCGGATTCTCGACCCCTGTTTCATCGTCAGCGCAGAACCTCTAAGACACGCTACCAACATACGTTGCAAAGAGACGAATCTTTCGATGGACTGGAGGAAAATGCTAACTCCTAGAGCCAGGAGGAAGACCCCGTTGAAAAAGGCACCAAGAAGCTGGGCGCGCTGCCAGCCAAAGGATAACTCTGGGGGTGAATCCTTTTTATTCGATATCTGGCCAGCTATTAATAAGTGGTCACCAAAACTTTTGCCAGCGGCTTACTCTAAGTGCGACGAGCGCCACAATGAAACCGATAAGGTCGTTCAACTAGCCAAGTAAGCTTACAGCTCTCCCGTTTAACAATTCTCATGACGCACATAATGGAAAGCATCGGCAACGAGGGCAAGAGATTTCGTATAGAACCCAGCTTAGAGCAAGTAGAATTAGTATCGAGCGTCATGTCGCTAGTGATGTATAGATTCACACCTGATATCTCAGCGAGAAAAAACGTCGTTGACACGCAGATGACGATCCACAGTCGTCTCGTGCGAGACATATGGATGCCCATGGCTCATGAGACGTCTAGAGAGAAGTTGAATGTTTCTCGACGAACAGGCTGAATTTTGACAGAAATTCATGAAGCCAAGATGAAAAGAAGGCAGTGAGTAGGCGTGGAAAACAGTAGCAAGCCGGGCGAGTGCATTTTGTGATACAGCACATAACCGAGCCTAATTGATAGATAGCGCTGGCGGGACTGGCTAAGGCCGGAAGGCGATAACTGATTCTCCGTTACACAGGAATCCGGAACAACGCACCACCCACGCATATTCCCGCTATTTTTCGTCTGTAGCCTCGGTCATAATCAAATAGAACCACATGCAAGATAATCTAGAAGCATGTCAGACATTGATGGCAAAAAGAGATGTCTAGAAGAGATGGCACAATGGCGCAATATTGACTGACCACTCCGTCACTCTTTGTCTGCTTCTCTTTCACTTGCAATCCCCACGTCGCATTCAAGCATCCTGGCTCTGGAATCCAGAGGATACCAGGAATGGCAATTACTGCCAGGGCAAAAACCAATTCTGTCGGAGGAATGCATCCTGACTTTCATCTCTCCGACAATGAATTCTGCAAAAACAGTCTGGAAGTAACCGAAATACTGTCTCGAATGGCAGCAGGCCATGAATCAATCCACCGAAGTCTGAAATTCGTTCATCTATAGGGCGCAGAACGGCATGCCCACGGCACCGTAGACGATTTTTGATCGATCAACAACAACAGCTATGAAGGTCAGCCAGTGCATATAATCAAATAAGGTGAAGCAAATTATGGTTTGTAGTCCACTGCTTGGAATCATTCCAGTCTAGATATGGACCTACATTTGCCGCTTCGACTGTATTGTTTCACGACGTCCTCGCGTTTCTAAATCTAACCACGATCGAGTCCATTCTGTCCATGGAACTTTCAGGATGGGTCCGGAGAATTAATTAATTGTCGTACATGTGCCTAGTCGACCATCGCAGCATGGTAGAAGCACAGGAGCGCAACCTAGCCAGCATAGAACGAGCTCTGGGTTCAAAGACATGGAATGAAGTCCGGAATTGCAACCAGGGGTGAAAGAACAAGCCCCGAGCGAGCAAGCATTCCTCGAACTCGCTCTCTGACGTCCAGGACTGAGGTCTGCCTGATCACCCCCAAGGTCCTCACGCGCCTGCCCAAAGAGGAAGTCAGGGTTAACCCTAGCAGATCGGCCGTCCCGCCAGTTTGCTCTGTTTGCACTGCTCCGCGGGGGCATTTTTCGTCTCCGCAACAGACGCATCTCTATCGAGCACTACATTTCCTTGTCTCCCTTCTTAACACATTTTTATAACCTAATCATTGTAAATACTAATTCTCGAACAGTTCGCCATGGGGAAAATCGAGGAACTCCCCGACGACTTTGACGAGTCCCTCAATCTCAACAAACCAGAGCAACAGCCGCCTTCTTCCGCGAAAAATGAAACCGCCAAAGATGCTGCTTCTGCAGCCGCTGATGTGGCATCCATGACAGCCGATAATGTTCCCTTTCCGATCCACGAGGAAAAAGTGAAGCAGGCAGACCCAATGGCGCCCGACTTGCCGCCCGCCATGGCGTCCGTTCGATCCTACACGGCTGATGAGCTCGCGGATATGATGAACAAGACGCCGCTATTCATGACGGATTTGGACAAGGCAGGTGATGAAGGTTGGTCTGCGTGATACTGGGCAAATGCTTTCGATTTCATGGTCTTTTTTTCCGTTAGGGTCGCTAATACGGGCATCTGTACAACAGAAGGGGAAAATGTCATGCTGGACGCTATCCGCGCACTCCAAAACGAGGGCACCCGTGCCGAAGTCGCCTTGAATTTCCGCGAGCAGGGCAATGAAATGGCCAAGGCAAAGAATTGGAAGGATGCCAAGGAATTCTACACCAAGGGTATTGCCGTATTGAACGCAAAGGAGGACAAGTGGGACAAGCCAGAGGACCTGGAGAAGGAGCAGAAAATGCTTCGCGAGGCGCGGGAGGCATGTTATATCAACCGCGCCCTTTGCAACCTGGAACTGAGTAAGACCTTCACCGTGACGATATGGCGGGAACAGAGGGACTGTTCAGCTAACAATCTGTTCAATGTGCAGAAAATTACCGATCCACCACTTTGGACTGTGCCCAGGCCCTCAAAGTCAATCCCAAAAATATCAAAGCCTACTATCGGTCTTCCATGGCTCTGCTGGCATTGGACAAGGTCGATGAAGCCGAGGACGCGGCCTCGCGCGGTCTGAGCATTGAGCCGAACAACAAATCCCTCCAACAAGTCGCTTCGAAGATCGCTGCGCGAAAGAAAGTGCTCGAAGAGATTGCCGCCAAGAAACGAGCCGAGGAGGAACGTAAACGCAAGGAGAAACAGCTGCTGAACACGGCGCTTCAGGCACGCCAGATCCGAGTCCGAAAGACCAAAGACGCCCCAGATATGGACGACGCCCGGGTGCAGCTGACGCCGGATCCGCTGTCACCGGAGAGCACGCTGGTCTTCCCGACCATGTTCCTCTATCCCGTGGACGCGCAGTCTGACTTTATCAAGGCGTTTGCGGAGACGGACCGGATCGCCGACCACCTGGAGTATCTGTTCCCGCTGCCATGGGATTCCAAGCAAGAGTATCAGCTGTCGACCGTCGACTGCTACATGGAGACCGCGACAGGTGGCCTCATCAAGGCAGGGAAAAAGATACCGCTGCTGCAGATCCTGAGCGGCGGCAAGGTCGAAGTGGTCGACGATCTTGTGAAGATCATTGTCGTTCCAACGGCGAAAGCGCCGAAGTGGATAGAGGAATTCAAGGCTAGGAAGAAGGCGAGCTGATTCTGCAATTACTACACCAAGCTTGTTGCTTTGACCTTGTCTAGGATTCCTTCAAACCGTCCTTAACAGACAGACAGGTGGGGTGGACAGTGCCTGCAGAGGACGAGTGCCCATGCACCGGTAATGGTGGCCGTTCATCCGCGTAACGTCCGCTGTTGCTCTCGTAACACGTCAATAAGACTGTTAGAGGGTGACAGCTACTCGACCAAGGCCACCTACTCACAACTTGAGTATAAAACCACCAAATCAGTGCTCTGGAAAGCAGCAAAGCTGCTACACAATTTTCGTCCTGCCCTTTTAGTCGAAAACGAGGGCCTTCTCTCGACGAAATCTACGACCCTCAAGCCCATCTTACTCAGAAAAACTCGTCTAAGGACATGCATATAATATATACATACCCCTACTAGATATATAGACAGATAGATAAACAAGCAGCAAGCAGCTGTTCAATTGGATGTTTTGTGTAGTGTACATACATACAGTACAATACATACAGGAGGAATACCCCAATACAACAATACTAATACCCATTCTGCCAGACACATAATATAATATACCATCAAAAAAAAGTACATAAAGTACATATATGTAATACCCCTAAATCCAAAATCATACAGGAATAATAAAGAAACAAAAAGAAAAGGGGGGGGAAAGATAAAAGGGTAATACAGAGTCCCTACCCCATTCGGGCCTTCCTTCCTTTCTTCCTTCCCAGTCCTTTTTTTTAGGTCTGGAAGTAAATGGAAGTAAGGAAGTAAACGAATGGAAACATCCCGTGATGGTTCTTGTGTGACTATTTCAGTATTCAGTACTTCATCCGGGTAAAAACCTTCATTGTAGGAGACTCTCCTCTTGCACGTATATAACATATATGCGTGTGTATGTATGTTATATATGTGCATGTATATACATGACTGTACTTCTGTAAACAAAGGTGTGGGTATATGTAAAGGTAGTTTAACTACCTCGTCCACTTCCACCGTCTAGGAAACTTCGTCCTTTGGAAATTCCTGCTATGTTTTGCTGCAGTGCGGATCGTAGAAGTCGTCGTAGAAGTCGTAGTATTAGGTTGATGTTTTCCGTCGTCGGATCCATCAGTTGTGAGAACGAACCTGTCCGCATCAATTAGCCAGTTCTCTTAATAGCTAGAATGGGAGCGAAAACGTACGAAGTAGTAACGCTCTCCATCTCAGGGATAGGCGCCAGCGGAGGACCCTTCTCGTAGGGCGGGACTTTGCATCCAATCTCCCACCGTGAGAGTGGGAAGTTGCGCATCACGAGGAGTTCGATGTAGAGTTGGAGGAACTCGACGTCGGGGTCTGTGGTAGTTTCTTTTTTCGTGTTTGAGCCGTTGGATTTGCGATGTTTAGCGTTTTTGGACTTGGTGGTGGTTGTGGTAGTGGTGGTGGTTTTCGATTTCGATAGATATGCCCGCTGACGTCGTTTGTAAAAGGACAGCAGGGTCGATGGAGACTTGGTCTTGCTGATGACGATGGAGGTTCGGTCGTTGTTAGATTTGCGATGCTTAGAGTCTTTCGGCTTGGTGGTAGTGTTTTTCTTCAAACTCGACATGGACGATGATCTAGACAGTCGATTTCTGTGCGAGGGAACGTTATGAAGTCGTGACTTGGTCTTGTCGACAGTGGAAGACGTCCGAGAGCCGTCGTGTTTTTCAGAGATATAGGCAGTAAGGGTGTTTCCAACGTCAGCTCGCCGCCTCTCCGATTTTAGCTTGTCGAAGGAGGGAAAGCTGCTAGATTTCGGGAGCCGGATATGCAGGTTATTGCACTTTTCAGAGATGTGTGTCTGAATGTGTTTCTTGGTGGACGATTTCCACCGGCGGATGGACCTGATGGACCTGTTGCCCATGGATCTCATCCGTGATGATAGGTCTTTGAGTCTTTTCCTGAAACGAGGTTTGGCCCTGGGAGTACTAGGGAGGAGATGATGCTTGTTTCCGAGAATGTTATCGAAAGCACGGCGAGTTGTCTTGCTGGAGGATTTTGCAGACTCCTTGGAACGGTCTCCGGGCAGATCCGTCTCTGAGAGATGTTCTTTGAACCTCGAGGGTCGTGCCATGGTGGAAGATTCAACAGATCAGCTTGCAGTTTGCAATAGTATGTAAACTGGTTTGGAGAAGCGAGTGGGATATTCGGTTTTAACGAAAGTTTGCAGACGAGAGTTGAGCGAGTGTGACTTCGAAATATTGTTTTGTTGATAAACGATGGTTCTTCGGAGAGCGATTGTGGCATGTAAGAGTGATGGTGAAGGAGGAGGATGTGCAGAGAGAAGAGCTCTATATATAGGGTAGTAGATTTTAGGCTCCAACAAGCTTGTGACGATTCATACAAGTCATACAAGATACATGGTTCGATATCTCTATCTATACTTGGAGCAAGCGAAACAACACAGGTCAATCTCACGCATCCCATAACCGGTCCAACTGGTTAAAAGGCAGGTAATCTGAAGTTCTCGACAGTAGCAGAAGACAGAGACACCGCATATATAAGAAACGACGAAAGATCCCATTCTTCATTTATATATGATGGCAGTCAGTAGTCTTGATAACTGCATATATTGAGGTATAACTCCTGAGAAATAGTTTGGTACTGATATAGATGGTCCCATGGATTCCATAGGCGGCAGCATGTAAAGTAAACTCAGGCACCGTATCAGGCACCACACTGCCTCCTTGATAAGTATAATCATCATCGTCATCGACTCCAGGCAACTATCTCTTCCTACCGAGGTAAATTATAGCTAAGTCAAAATATCATTCACGAACGTCTCTGAGCGATCACCTCAGCGTAAACACAAGCTTCAGTTCCGGAACACCGGCGGTAAATCGGTCCTGTATATTCGCGAGGAACTCTTGAATATCAAAGTTCGCCCCTTGCGGGAGGCTGATATCATATCTCTGTACCGTTCTGGCGATTACAGACCGCATCTCCATCATGGCAACACTCTTCCCTGCACACATGTACGGGCCTAGAAAAAAAAATTAGACAATACGAGCGCGAGGCAGTATCATTGCTGACCCATGGCAAATGGAACAAACGCATTTTTGTTGGTGATCAGCTCAGGACGCGACGTCCAGCGTTCGGGGATAAACTCGTCAGGCTGAGGGAAGTTACGCGCATCTGAGGCGATAAGCGTGATTTAAAGAAAAAGGGATTGGCATGAGATACCATGATGCAGTTGGAATGCCCCAATACAACAAACCGTGCCTTCGGGGATGTAGACGTCGCCAATCGTGATGCCGCCCTTGGGAGGGTAACGTTGCAGGTTAAAGAGAATCGGCGGGGCAAGACGTAAAGCTTCATTGATCACGGCATCAAGTAGAACTTGAGGTCGGGCACAGCTGTATGTATTGTCGGCATATGACTGCTCTACTTCCTCGCGGACCCTCTCCTGGTAGGAACGGTAGTAGGCCAGCAACATGAAGAGCACGGTAAGCGCCGAGCCCGTAGTATCGCTGCGATCTGGTCAGTTCCCATTGAGTAAATCAAGAAGCAAATCCCACCTCCCTGCTCCGATTATCAGACGGGAATCGGCGTCGAGCAACGCCCTGCCCTCTGCGTCATCCGGGGTCTGTTCCAACAAGTGACCCATGATGTCTGGTCTCGGGTTCGCTATCTATTATCACAACAAAAATGAGTACAGTCCCGTCCATTTAGCGTCCACTTACCAATCTCCTCTTCTTCACCTGCTCTACAGACCACACCTGGAACAGCTTCATCGGGCCGCCGATGACAAAGGCCAGTGACTCCGCAACGGTCAGCATCCATGGGACATGAGCCAGGAATGCGATTGCAGCAATCCCCTTCTGGATCTTCGTGAGGAGCGTGTTGGCGAAATCGCTAGACTCGCCCTCGATGAATCGCGTCGCGCTGCCGAAGCCTACGCCGCTCATCACATCGTAGACATAATGCAGGCAGAACTCGTTGACAAGAACCTCTTTGCCCGTGACTTGATCAAGTCTCGCCAGTAGTGCGTCGGTGAACTCTTCGATGCGAGGGCCGTAGTCAGTGAGAGCTACGATGAGGCGACTCTTGTTAGCTCCAAGTCTGCGACGCTGATTGATTTTCTCACCCTGCTTGAAGGCCGTATCCCAGATCTTGCGACGTTGTTTGTGGAACTCTGGATCCTGGTTGGTGTGCAGTGACTTCTGCGTTGCTCCATAAAACGGGCCCTTCTTGTTCCTTACTCCGAGCAATGGCGCAAGAGCGGCAGGATCACGTACCACCAATTCATTGGGGCCTGGACCGTGCATAAGACAAGCATACAGTCGTTTCTTTAGCATAGCATACCTGTTCTCACGTAGTCTCCATACTTCTGATGCAAATCAACGCAGACGCGATACCACCTGCTCTTGGACTTGACCACCTGGCGCAAAGACCAGAATTTCGACAATTTCGCTCCAAACGGCCCAGGAAAGTGTCTCAGTGGGTGGAAAAATACGCGATAGATGAGAGTGTTTGTCCAAAGAGAGGCGATAGCGCACGAAGTGGCCAAAAACGCGAGACGTTGCGCAGCCCAGAGATCTCCATTGATATCGCTTGTCTGCTGCAGGCCCAAGGCAACCAGGAAATGGGCTGCAATCACGCAACTCAGAATCGACAAGGGATATAGATCACCATTGACGTTTTTGACGACTGGTTGGAGGACGACTCCTGCGGTGACTGCCGTTGCGAGCACAACCACCGGGAGTTGCTGCTTCTCTGAAGACATTTCCAAGTCAATATCGCAGTGCTTGGATAGCAGTCCGCACTCGTCGACTGGACAGGATAGGGTGGTAAAATAGCCATAACCTCCGCAGTCGATCGAGACTGGACCTCCTGAAGTTCCAGAAGCGGGGCAGGTCGAGCTGCGAGCCCAACGTCCTGGGGATGGATGGCCGCATCCGATTGGCACTGAGGCTGTTTGCGTGTTTGCAATATCCTTATCTGGGCAGGTATATGCATGACGATAACACTCTTCCTGTCTTGGCTATATTTATGGAGTACCTCAACAGAAAGCAGAATTAAAACAGTTAAATGAATGACAGGAAAGTAGCCACTTCCTTGTGAGTCTGTGTCTATTCTGAGTACTCTCAATTATTATCTATGGGTCTATGGGCTATTAAACTGTCATTAAAAAAGCCTTAAATTGATAATCTCTTAAATTCATCTCTATTTCTCAGTTAGGCTTAGTATAAAATAAGCATCAAATCTCTGCTAACTTAACTGTACATAGAGGTTTCTATATAGCAACTTTAGCTTTGAAATTTAAGTAATTTTAGTTATAGTATTAGGTATAGTAAACAAAGAATATATAATCAAAAACGCCAAGATTATCCGTAACAAGCTCAATTAAACCCCGACCACTGCGGAGCATCGCAAGCGTTCTCTGCCTGGTCCCTGGCAATTTTCGACAGATTCCATCCCGATCGGTATCTCGTCCCGTCCGGGCCCGGCAAGCGTCTCTCGCCGAACCGGTACGAGAACGAAAACGCGCAAGTCTGCTGAGTATAGACGTAGACGTACTGAAAGCATCGAGGATGCTCGTCGCAGGCTTTCCCGCATTGCTCAAACGACTGGTGAGCCTCCTTTTGGACCGGAGTCATTTCGTCGGGCGGCGGTTGACGATTCCCTTGGATACCTAGGGGTCGGAAGAAGAGGTCCTCGGAGAAGTTGTACCAGTCTTCCCGCTCGGATGGTAGGTCCCGGCCCATGAAGTGCTCGTACATATCAGCGATGAGGAGGGGTTTCTGCGAGGAAAGAACGATCCGTCAGTTTCCGAATTTTCAGAGACATTTCAGGAGAGGGGATATCAGAATTGAATCGGTGACCAACTGTAGGATCCGCTCGCTGCTGCTCGAATTGCCAGATGGAATTCACGTCACCTGGAGTGACATGGTGCATCGTAATCAGGGGCTGGCACCAGTACCTCTCCCCAATGTACCGCCAGGCCCGAAACGAAGCGTATTCTGCCTCTCTCCTTGAAGCATGGGCTTGTAGAGCCTCAGCGGAATGCCTTTCTCTTGAAGTGCCTTCATGAGCGTATAATCACCGTAGATCTCATTCTGGACGATCCGGTCGTATCGCGCTGTTATATCGGCGTCCTCATCGAGGACTCGAGCCATGGTCGCACGCGACAGATTCCGCTGCCTCCATGGGCGAACGCCTCATTGTTGAAGTATGCCTGAGATCTGAGATATAGGGGCTCCGATGAATCCAGTCGTTCCAACCAGAGCATCAGGTTTGTCCATACGAGGTATGTGTCATCCTCCACAAAGACATACCAATCATGATCCGGTCGCATCGTCCATGTCTTCTTAAGCATGTGGATAAACTTGTATCGGTCCAATCTCCATGCCGCATCACTGCTGATGTCGCGGAGTGTCTGCACATCTTGGCCATGTTTCTGATAGTCCTGCAAAGTTCGGTCATAGTCAAACTCCGGACCGTTCTTGATCTCTTCGGTTACATTGTCCAAAACATCATAGACCCGATGGCGCCCCAGGGTCTGCGCCAGGTCCGAGAAGATGAGGGGGTCGCGGGCACACCGCAGTACTGTGAGGAGTTGGATGGGCAACTTATCATAGATCACATTGGCGCCCGTCTTGACAACAATGAGCGTGTTGGCCGCATTGGGGAATACATTGCATCGACGATCACCGTCTGACTGCGATGCGGGCGACGGCTGGTCTGGCAGATGCACAAGCTTCACACGCTGGCTCCCAATTGGATTCAGAAACAAACAGAAAAGAAAAACGAGGAAGAAAGCGAGAGCTATACTCAGGAGGATTCGAGGAATCACAGGTGAACGATGACGATGTTGCATAATGACGAGTGTGACCGCCAGATCGCAGTATGCGCCTCCATGGGGGTACAAGTACCATAGATAATAGGATCGTACGGCAATCCGTATGAATCCATTCCATGGGATCGCTTCTTTCCTTTAACTTATGGGTCTGCATTATTCGTTTCAGGGATCGAGAAAAAGAATCATAAATAACACACCTTAATCTGTGAATTATGCAGTACCGCTGTGACAATCCGGGCGCTTAGCAGGCGGCTACCTAAGCGTGGCCGCCCATCCTGTCGAAGCCCGCTACAAAAACGTGACTTGTAACCGCCCAATGTACCTCTCTCCAATCAGATCCCCAGCCCTGGACAAGCCTCGATATAGGGCTTTTTTTTTCGGCGGCTACTGTAATTTTATCCAGCCATCCAACGCGGTTATCGTTCCCTCCATCTTTGGCAGTATGATCACAAGTGACATCCGGCAGGCCGTGAAGCACGGAGATTGGCAAGAAAAGGTGTTGGTGTCGCATCTCGTCTCATAGTCAGCATAACAACTCGAAAGCGTAAATATTACTGGACTTTGGTTGAAAACGACCAATATGAGGGCCGGGTGATTTTCCAAAATTCTGAAATAGGAATTTCATAAGTCCTGTAAATAGAAATATTTCTATTTTAAGGGTCTTATTTGGCCATATCAGACAGTTCAATTTCGATGCTTGCTGGTTTATACTTATTAGTTCAATGTGAGCATGCAAGCAAGATCATAAAAAGATCCACGCCTATGGTTAGAACGATCTCGGGCTTAGACTAAATCGCAGTCATGCAATATGGCATGAAACGGGGCTCATTTCTTTTTCGGCAGGGAACCCATTAAAGCAAGCAGCTTTCCTCATGTTCAGAAGGCCGCGGCTGTTCATATTCGATTGTCTTGCTTCTTGCCTCTCCGCGTTCTTTTCGTTCGGACTCCGGCGTCCTAGCTCATCATGATGGTTCACTGCCGCTTGAGAGGTGTCTTGCTGCTTCTGATCTGGTCTTTGCTGTGAACAGTTAGCAGACAGGCCACCTTCCAGTTTATCAATCCGCCGGCGGCAGATGCCAACACAGCCAATCCGGTGTAGGCTGTCGGATCATACTTGAATATTCAATGGGTCTCGAGTGAGACTGATTATCTTGCGATGAGAATGGTCCACCAGCTATCGACAGTCGATGAATACGTCTATGTGTTTGGTGAGTTTTGTGTACTGATTTTCTTTCTTTCTGCAGAGACCCTAATGCATGTTGTCCTCCAGAAAATGTATCTGGTCTGTCGTCGTTCTCATGGCAGATTCAACTGGGGACCATGAACCTCTCGATCACACCGGAGTTCTTCCTCGATATTTTTATTCAGGGGCAAACACGTCCCTCCGCATGGAGCCATAGTTTCAATCTTACTGCAGATGCGAGCACCTCGAGGACTTTATCTGCCACGACTTCCTCCTCTCTTTGTCCACGACGTCGACAACAGTTCGAGTGACAAGTACTTCTAGTGGCTCCGATTTCACCACGTCTTCCGCTCCGCGGGTCCAGAATGACGGCTTGAGCACGGGAGCCAAAGCCGGCGTGGGCGTTACTGTTGCCGTCGCCGTCATCGCAGGTCTCTCTGCAGGGCTATTTATTGACCGATGTTGGAGACGGAAGACCGTCGAAACTCGACCTGTAATTGTGAATACCAAGTACCCTGGATCACCACAACGCGGAAAGCCACCAATGCAAGTATTGCAAGTACTGCAATCACCTCCCCATTATCCTTATGCAATACCCGAATTGCCCGGTGATGAACCGACGTCTCATGAGATGGCGCATGAGTCCTGGTTGTGAGCCAACTTGTTCCAGTATTGGACAGACTTTCTTTTTCGTAATGATATCATGCATTTGCTGTACATTGTACATACATGGATACGAAACTCGGGATGCTGTTAATAAGTGATGAGCGACGAGGACTGGATTGATTGGTTAACATGAACTGAGAGCAAGAAGATGATGAGGGAGGTCGCAAATATATGCTAATCTCCTATAAATCGACTGAAATCAGATCATCCAAAAGAAGGTTCTGGCGAAGTGATCATGTGCCATGGGAGCCACAAGGAAAGGAAAGGAACAGAAGCGAAGCCACTCTCACCAGGCCATGATAGTGCAGGCTTACCCAAGGAACGGGAAGCCATGCCTGGAGACGGGATGAATCAGCCACAGAACTCAGCTGACTAATGAGCCACATCACATGAGGTCACGAGGCGAGTTCGACATGATTCGACCCCTTCTTTGTCCGTAACTGTGCAGCTGCTTTCTTTGTTTGTATCTGAGGAAGGAGCCATCTGTTTAACTGAGGAAGGAACGACCTGTTGGGCACGCCTGCCCAAACAAGGAGGAGCAGCTCGGTGGGGAATAATCTCCGGTGTTCCGCGCGTGCGGGCTGGCCAATGACCGGGCTAGCGGAGAGCTAACGGCGGCCGCTGCATTAGCCCGCGCAGGCCGCAGCCAGCCGTTCTGCCAGAAAAAAGTCTTTCGACACCCCATCCCGCGCAACCAAACGCTGTCTCTCATCTGATATCTTCAGCACGCCCAACGGCCAATCACCACGCCTTCTCTGCTGCCTCTCTCGAGATCTTCCTGGCCTGGCCGTCCCCAGGGATCTGAGCTGCCTGTCCAACAAAAGCCCGTGGCCTCGCGCTCCCCGCAGCCGCGTCCCCATCCCTGGATTCCCCCCATCCACGCGCCCGGCCGCTCGCGCCGTGCCTGATCGATTCGTCTTGTCACCGGTAGTCGTGTCAGGATCGCCTGTCTGTCCGCTCGAGAGCCACGATGAATCCCAACCCCACCGGTTACCCTGCTCTCCAGCAGCATGGCAACCCCATGCTGTCGTCCCCGGCCGCTTATCCTGTCCAAGCGTCCAGCCCGGGTAACCAACAGCAGCTGCCTTTTTATCCGAATTCGATGTCTTCGTATCCCCAGCCACGAACCCCCCAGGGCCCTCATCCTCTCCAGCAGCACCAGCCCCAGCCCCAGCATTCCTTTAATCCCATGCCTGTCCAGTCCAGCGGCCCTGCGCCGGCCATGATGTCGTCCAGCATGCCGCAGCAACACCCTGGTAAGTCGTCGTTATTCCTCCCTCTACCTGTCATCGCCAGTCCCCAAGCCCCCAGGTCCAGGACGGGGCACGTCCAGGTCCCCATTATTACGTCGACGTCACCGACCCCGTAACCAGCCACACGCATTCAAGCTTCTGTCCGACCACACGGCCTGGTTGGGGTTGGACCGTGCTGCAGTGGCAGATCTGGTCCTACCTGGATGGTTGGGCTGGTGGCACCATGACGTTCTGATCTGTCCTTCCTTGTATCCACCTCGTGCCTCGTGGCTTCAGAACCGACCTGGGTATGGCGTGAACAATGGAACTAACGATAAGCGATCTCTCCACCGCAGGTCCCCACGCCAGCTTGCCTTTGTCTGCGCCTTCTCCCTATGCTCCGGCGACAATCCCGGCGACAACAGCTGCCTCGCCGTCGCACTCGCAGGAGCCCTCGACGCTGCCGACGACCGCTGTCCCGGCCACATCCCAGAATATGACGGCCCTCTCCAATTCGAACAACATGTTTCCCGCTCAGCAGAGACCGTCGCAACCGTCCAATCAACAGCCACAAGTCTCAGGGCCGTCAGCGGCCGCTCAGGCGCAGGCTGCTGCTCGAGAAAAAGCGCGCATCTCCACTCTCCTGGATATCAATTCAGCTCTCTTGCAGGAAGTCGTGAACCTCCAAGCAGCGGGAAAGGCTGGTGGTCCCCCTGCGCCTCCGGGTTCGCAGCAGAATTCGCCGACGCAAGAGCAGCAGGCCGCCTCTCCCGTCTCTTCGGCGGACCAGAACCACGCGAACGACGCGTCGAAACCTCCAGCGCAGAAGCCCAGCCAGGAATACATTGAATGCATGCGTCGCCTTCAGGCGAACCTGGCGTATCTGGCCACGATTGCGGACCGTGCGAAGAAATCGAGTGGAGTTATCCCTGCAGCCCCAGCAATCTTGACCCCTCCGCCCAACTTGCCCAGCTTGAACGAGATGTACGCAAAATTGAATGAACTATTCCCAGGACCTCACCGGGGACCACCGACAACTCCTCAGCAACAGCAGCAGCAGCAGCAACAACACCAGCAGCAGCAGCAGCAGCAGCAGCAGCAAAGGCCAGCCCAGCAGGGTTCCATCCCGGGCAATGCTGGACCCGGCCCGGTAGCGGTCGGAGACAACGGGGTGTGATTGAAGATCATATGGCCGTTTCCTGGTGGAAATTTCATGCTATACATGGCCGATGGATTCGTTCTGCTTCCTAGCAGACGACAAAAGTCGATCTCCCCCGGTTTCAGCCGGAGACCCGATCTTGGGAATCGGAGGGAGGAAATTCAGTGCCAGGAAAGACAGGTGTGGTTCTAGGTGGTCATACGAACGTCCTCCTAAGCCTTGGAGCATATTTGCCGCAGCACACTCTTCCAGGCCGAGCAGAGGCCCGTGTGCCTCTTCAAGATCAACAAAAAGCGAGACTATGAGCAGTTGGGACAATAACAATCACGACAAGACGTGACGGACTAGATATCAGGCGATCCACGGGACATAAGCCGCCGAACTCGCGGATGTGGACTCGATGATCCTCTCCGTTGGCGCCTTGCACATGTGGAACCTATTGTACAGTACAAAAAATTGTAATTCTATCGTGTCGGTTACTTCCATGTTCTTGCAGATTCATTTCTTGCGACCAATCGACTGAAAAACGAGTGTAAGACGAGATAGTCAATCCCACGTGTAGGTACAGCGCAATGTAAATGGTCGTTCCCAATCCCACCACACCGTTCCTTGCGATAATTTTCATCCCCACGTCAGCCAGCAGCTGACTTGTAATCGAGCAAAGACACCGTAATCAAAGCCCATCCGTAAGCCAGCGTGGGTGTGGACAGGGGAGTTGGGAGCAGCTGAGCTGGTGGCCCAATCATGGCCCGCGGAAACCTGCGGCGGAGGAGCACCCGCAAGTTTTGCCTCAGCGGCTGTTCTGGTGACTGATCCGCCCTGCTCACGCGCTCCTCCTGCCTCACCCTCCCTCTCGGACAGGAACTCTGGTTGCAAAAGACCTCCAGCACCGCTGCACCGTGAGCCTGAGGTGTTGCGGTATTGTGGATGTCCCCTGTCCTGCTCCTGGTGCGCAGAAGGGGCTCCTCTGTTGCTACTGCAGCTTCTGGTCCGGCTGCATCGCCGCTGCTACGACTACCACCTGCACCACCACCACCTCCTCCTCCTCCTCCTCTTGCTCCTCTTGCAGCACCGCACTATTGTCACAAGAACACGACTGGTCTGCCTGGATCCAGCACTCGCTCCGCATCTCTTCCTAATTCGCTGTCGGTTTCGTGCTGCCCTCTGCAAGCCAAGTTGATTTCCGGTCGGGTCGGGCGACAATACTCTCGTCAGCTGCAGGATCCTTATAATAATTTACATTCGCGTCACTTCGGCTACGTCGGACGTCTCTCCGTAAAGAGATACGCGAGGGACACAAATATACGAATCTCCCCCTCCCTGTCATCTCTCCCTAAAGAGACTCTCCGGTTCCACGCCCCCCGACTCGTCCGCCGGTTCTTCTCTACCACCCTCAGCATGGAGAAGAACGGTGAGACCCGTGCCAAACGCAAGCGCAGTCCCGTTGCAGCATCGGATCGGCCAGCGAAGCATCTCAAGCCCGAGTCGTCTGCCCTGACCCCCGGAGACAGCACTCCTGCCAACGGCACCGTCTACGATATCGAAGATGAGGAGGACGAAACACCCATGTTGCCCATGGGGCCAACCCAAGCAGACTCTCCCGAGTGGCAGGCAACGATCGAAAGGGTGGTGAAGAGCGTCGTGTCCATACACTTCTGTCAGACGTGCTCCTTCGACACCGAGCTTTCCATGTGCAGCCAGGCGACCGGGTTCGTCGTCGACGCCGAGAAGGGATATATCCTGACCAACAGACACGTAGTCTGTGCAGGACCCTTCTGGGGTTACTGTATTTTTGACAATCATGAGGAAGTGAGTTTGAATCATTTTTGGATTTGTGTTTCAGCACTAATATCTGCTGCCAGTGCGATGTTCGCCCTATCTACCGAGACCCTGTCCACGACTTCGGAATTCTCAAATTTGATCCCAAGGCCATTAAGTACATGGAGGTGACGGAGCTGAAACTGAACCCGGAAGCTGCGCGCGTTGGAGTAGAAATCAGGGTGGTCGGTAATGATGCTGGAGAGAAGCTGAGCATTCTGTCAGGTGTGATTAGTCGTCTGGATCGAAATGCTCCCGAGTACGGCGAAGGCTACAGTGATTTCAACACAAACTACATTCAAGCGGCAGCCGCTGCAAGCGGTGGAAGTTCTGGAAGTCCCGTGGTCAATATCGATGGCGACGTCGTGGCTCTCCAGGCCGGCGGTCGTGCCGATGGTGCCGCCACGGATTACTTCTTGCCTTTGGATCGCCCCCTCCGGGCTTTAGAGTGCATCCGGAGGGGCGAGCCTGTTACTCGGGGAACCATTCAGACGCAGTGGTTGATGAAACCTTTCGATGAATGTCGTCGACTGGGTCTGACCCCAGAGTGGGAGGCTGCCGTTCGCAAGGCCGCGCCCACGGAAACTGGGATGCTGGTTGCAGAGATCGTCTTGCCAGAGGGTCCCGCTGATGGCAAACTCCAGGAAGGCGATGTGCTTTTGAAGGTCAATGGGGAACTTCTCACTCAGTTTGTGAGGCTTGATGACATCCTTGACTCAAATGTTGGCAAAGTTGTCCGGCTGCTTGTACAGCGTGGCGGTCAAGACATTGAGGTAGAGTGTAGAGTTGGCGATTTACATGCCATCACTCCCGATCGCTTTGTGACTGTAGCTGGAGGGACCTTCCACGATCTCTCTTATCAGCAGGCCAGACTTTATGCCATTGCCGTTCGAGGAGTGTACGTCTGCGAGGCAGCGGGATCATTCAAGCTTGAAAATACTTTGTCGGGATGGATCATCGATTCCGTTGATAAACGACCCACCCGTAACCTTGATGAATTTATTGAGGTCATGAAAACGATACCTGGTAAGTTATATTAAGGGAGTGTTCTTATACTTGTGGAGGCCTGACTTTTTGTTGCAGATCGCGCGAGGGTCGTGATTTCCTACAAGCACATTCGAGATCTTCACACTCGAGGGACGAGCATTGTGTATATTGATCGTCATTGGCATCCCAAGATGCGGCTTGCGAAACGGAATGACGAGACGGGTTTGTGGGATTTTACCGATATTGCTGATCCTATTCCCGCGGAGCCTCCCGTGCCTAGGAAGGCCGACTTTATTCACTTGGATGGAGTGAGCCAGCCTGCCGCTGCTGACATCGTACGCAGCTTCGTCCGGGTCTCCTGCACGATGCCGTTGAAGTTGGACGGTTTCCCGCAGGCAAAGAAAACGGGATTTGGTCTGGTTATCGACGCGGAGAAAGGCCTTGTAGTCGTGTCCAGAGCCATTGTCCCCTATGATCTGTGTGACATCAACATCACAGTCGCTGATTCGATCATCGTGAGCGGCAAGGTGGTGTTTTTGCATCCATTGCAGAACTACACCATTGTGCAGTATGATCCGAGCCTGGTGCAGGCACCGGTGAAAACTGCCCAACTCAGTACGGAGCATATCAAGCAGGGTCAAGACACCATTTTTGTTGGGTTCAACCAAAACTTCCGCATCGTGGTTGCGAAGACGACGGTCACCGACATCACGACGGTTGCTATTCCGGCCAATGCCTCTGCCCCGCGGTATCGCGCAATCAATCTGGATGCCATCACCGTGGATACAGGCCTTAGCAGCCAGTGCACGAACGGTGTCCTACTGGGGGAGGATGGCGTCGTCCAAGCCCTGTGGTTGAACTATCTTGGCGAGCGGACTCCGAACTCGCACAAGGATGTAGAGTATCATCTCGGCTTTGCGACGCCTTCGCTTCTTCCCATCATCAGCAAGATCCAGCAGGGGATCATCCCCAAGCTCCGGATATTGAACATGGAGAGCTATGTGATCCAGATGAGTCAGGCTCGGATCATGGGGGTCTCCGAGGAATGGATCCAGAAGGTGGCCATCGCCAATCCATCTCGACATCAACTGTTCATGGTGCGAAAGGTGGACTGCCCTCCTCCTTCTTTTACGGCGCAGGCAGATGCTCTACAGGAGGGGGACATTATCTTGACCCTGAACGGCAAGTTGATCACGCGCGTGTCCGAATTCGATATCATGTACGACCATGAATACCTGGATGCGCTGATCGTGCGGAATGGGCAAGAGATGCGTGTCAAGGTTCCGACGGTGCCTACCGAGGATCTCGAGACAGACCGGGCGGTCGTGTTCTGCGGGGCGGTGTTGCAGAAGCCCCATCATGCTGTCCGGCAGCAGATCTCCAAGCTACACAGCGAGGTCTACGTCAGTGCCCGGGTATGTGATTGTCATTTACGCTTGAGTGAGGATTTGGTCTTGAGTGATGATTTGCTAACTCTTTTCTCAGAGTCGTGGTTCGCCTGCTTATCAATACGGTTTGTCGCCCACCAACTTTATTACGGCGGTCAATGGCGTGGAGACGCTGGATCTGGACAGCTTCGTGAGAGAAGTGAACAAGATCCCTGACAACACGTATTTCCGTCTTCGTGCTGTTACGTTTGACAACGTGCCATGGGTTGTCACCATGAAGAAGAATGATCATTATGTGCGTTTCCTTGGCGTATACGTTCATGAAATAATGCTAACTATGGTTTAGTTCCCCATGTCCGAGTACATCAAGGACCCCAGCTCACCAGCGGGGTGGAGGACGATAACATACGAAAAAGGACAAGAAAAGCAAGGTGTGTCTGCAGACACGACCAACCTGAATGCGGATGCGATGGACGAGGGTTACGACGGCGGAGGCAGCGACATCGAGCCGGATGGAGGAGAATAGACAGGTGACTGATTTCTTTAGGTCTGTAAATTAGAAGGCTTGGAAAGGCAGCTATTCTTGTGCACTGTACAGAGTAGAACGAATACACAGGTCTGGATACCTGAGAAAATCATAAACTAGAAGTAATGGTTGATGATGGATAAATAATAATGGATTTGTCATGCTCATGACACACTGTCCGTGCGAGATGGTCTATCTCACCAATTCACCAATTTCCGATTCGCCTATACAAGGTAAAAAAAAAGGTCTGTTCGATGAGTCGTCGTCGGAGACTTGTCATGGACCTGTACATACATAGCCTATCGGTTATTATTAATTATCAAGAAGATCTAGAAGGCAAGGCAAGGGAATGAAATAAAACAGGAGATGAAGTCATGAAACATGGGATTCTAATCTAATCTAAAGGATCTAATATAATATAATTAATTAATGCAATGCAAATCTGAAGGAAGGAGGCCTGATACTGCAATTTAATGGTTTACACTATTAGTTCCCTGTTAATAACAAGCATTACTAACAGGTAGTATGCATGATGTATGTACTGTACAGTACATACCTATTTTGGCTATTACGCCCGGCACAGCTCTAGGAGCCAGTAAGTAATAAATAAGCTCGGTTTGCAATCGCTCTTTTTTTTACCTACTTGATCGAGCATAGAACTCCTATCTCTCTACATTTTATCTTTTTATTGGATTGATTCTTACTTACTTAAATAAACAGAGAGAGAGCTGCGATAAAAAGAAAAGAAAAGAAAAACCCCCTCATCAACAAACACATTCATCCTGTGTATCTATCGATCGATCGATCTATTTCACCGCCTAACAACCTTCCCCGCAGCCTTCCTCACCCCATCCCTGATCAATGCCAGCGTCTCAATGACGCACTCCTCGCTCGAGACGGCAGCGAACTTGCCCCCCTGGCGGACTTTTCCCAACTCGGTCTGTGCGCCGTCTTTGTTGATTCGGATCAGGTTTTCCGGAGGGGGATAGTAGGGCGCAGATTTCGAATGTTAGGTCCTCGTTTGGGATGGCCATGAAGTTGGTGACTTTGTCGTGGCCGTTGAATCTTGGGCCTGGGAGGGGGGTGTCTGGACAGCCTAGCTGTTAGATAGCAGTATCTAAGACAATGATGAAGAACAAGAAGGTATGTATGTGCCTACCCTCCCATCGACTACTTTCCAACCCCTTCGTCAAATGATGAATACGACCATCCTGATGATGGATGTACAGCAAATGCAAGACACGGTCATCCGACACGACGACCGAATGCGGCGTCCCCTCCTGCGCATGGACATGCACGGGGATGGAAGGGAGGAATTCCCATTTTCCATCGTTCTGGATCCTGACACCCTGCAGACGCCCGGCCAGGTCCTGGAAGAAGACCATGTACCCCCCGCCACCGCAGGAGGAGGAAGAGGAGGCAGCAAAGCAGCCGCTCAGTCTGCTGGAGGGGTGGATGGCGATGTCATCATCATCATCCTGCTCTCCCTGGAGGGGGATTTCGGCCCACTCATCCTCGTCGGCGTCGAACTTGTAGCATTTGAGGGTGTTGTTCGTGTCGACGCAGAAGACGCATCGCTGGAGAAAGATCAGTAGATACACAAATGTATATCGGATTTATTCACCTCATCCTCATTCAACAGGTACAGCGCCGGCGTGTCCTTCCTCACATCCGACGCGATAAAGACCTGGTCGTATCTCACTCCCCGTCCAGAGTTTCTCAATCAGATCGTTGTCCTCTTCCACAACTAGGTAAATGCCCTTTCGGTCTCCGTCGTCTGGGATGGCGCCCGAGGCGGCTTGGAGATAGTGGACGAGATCCTGCGGGGTGAAGCTCATTGTGTTTGCTACCAGAAACGAAGTTCGAGGTGTTTACCAGATATGGTGATAAAGGATAGCCAACGTTTGGTCCGTATATATCATGTGCAGCTGGTTTCGTTCACTCGAACTCGCGGGGCTCAGCTCAGCTCAGCTATCGACGTGGCACCAGTGATGATGTTTCCAACAATGTCCATGCACAGCTCGCAGGAGAGGCGAATTCTGTTGCATTGGGTCGATTTCTGTCTGCATGAACATTTACGGTAACTTTCAGCTAATGCATGCGGCCAGATTAGGGTCGGATGGCAACGAGATCCAGCCAGCCTCGTACATAGGGCTGAGGGAGAACTTCCCAGCTCCAGAGGTATGTACTGTACCATCTGATCTCTCCATCAAGCGTTACCCTTCCACTTTGCCTCTACACTGTAATATTCCTGCCATATTTGTCTGGCCATGCCCGACTTCGTCCTAGACCCGGAATTCTACGACGTCGCCTGGGATCGCCTCCCGGAGCCCGAGGCCCATGGGGGCTTGCAATTCTCCCAAGTCCAGAACCGAAACGAGTGGATCGTCAAGCTGCAATTCGAGCAAGACGGAGAAACACACTATGGCACGGGCTTCTACGTCAACATCCCCCACCAGGCCAGCAGGAACCGTGATGTCCATGTCATCCTCACGGCGGGCCACAACCTCGTCGACTCCAGGGGCAAGATGTCGCAGAACCTGCAGATCCTCCAGCCAGCTGGTCGAGGGCCGCCGATCTCCCAAGGCCAAGGCCTGCAGTTGTTCGTCTCGGAGTCTTATCGAAGCAACCCCAGCCAAGCCAACGCGGCGAATGACTACGGAGCGATCCTCGTCCCCAGGGGCAGTATTGCTGGCTCCCCCCCGCGCCTTCGGCTTCGGCTTCGCTCTCAAGCTCGGTCACGATAATCTCCGGGGCGACGATCTAGATGTCAGCGGCTACCGGGTGGACTCGACGCCGGGGCAGCCGGAAACGAGCGCAGGTAAAGAAGAAGACGATAATGATGTTGCTGTTGATGAATTCACACTGATATAGCTGACTATATAACGAACACAGGACGCTGCATCGGCTGCCATGCGGACCAACTCGAATACAATGTCCTGACACAGCAGGGGCTGAGCGGGTCGCCCGTGTTTATGCCCTACAAGGGGCACGAAACTGCCGTGGCTATCCAGTAGGTTCCTATCTTCAATCCTATCCCAGTTGATCTTCTGACAACTACCAGCAACAACGGCCCCAAACGCCGCGGTCGAGGAAGCAGAGGAACCCGGCTCAACGAGACCGTTCTCGGGGAGATCTTCCGCTGGGTCGGGGTGGGATACGCGCAGAAATCGCTCAAGGTCTTCAACCCCCAAGCACCGCCGGAGGGCTTATATCTCCGGTTCCCCCCAGACCAGGAGTATGCCTGGGTGCGGCTGGGGGCCGCCGGGCTGGAGACGAGTTTCGACATCCTGCCCGCGTATGCGCCGCCCACGTCGGCGGATTCGACCAGTCCTCCTCCTCCTTTGTACGTTTTCCGGTTCAGACCGCCGCCGGGATGGCCCGGTGACAAGAAGAAGAAGCGATGGGTGCTGTGGGATGTCGTCAGGCAGGGCGTGACGTTGACTGATACCCTGCAAGACTTTTGCTTTCCGCAGATCATACCGGATAAGAACCCGGACATGTTTAGGATTGTCCTGGACAACAAGCAAGGAGGGCCCCTGGGCCAGCTTGTCGAATTGCGGATGCAGGCCACCAAGATCACACCGCAGGATATCAAGCTGGGAGCTGTGGACACGCCGGAGGTCTCGTTTGGGAAGTATCTCAGGGGGAAGAAGGAAAAGGTAGGCACATGGCACGCTCGACTCTTGACTCTCAAGGCTGGAAGGCTGACAAGCGTAATTAGTTCAACAATTTTTGTTGGGAATAACGGAACCCTGCTATGTGGCTGCTGTCTCTGTCTAGTACTGGAATACAAGTCATGACAACATCGATTCCTTGCTCCTTCCTGTAAAATCCTGCCAGTTCGTCTTTGCTCGACCTTCAAGCTCTCTCCGCGGCTTGAATAGCTGGCGGCAACGCTTCCTCTTCTTCCCCCTTCACCTGTCTATCATGAAGTCTCCGTCTCACCACCTTGCGAACCAAGGGTACGTTGTCCTGAAAGAGCCGAACGCAAGAGGAGACACCCCCAATCACCCCGTCAACCGCGGCGGCAATGAACCCGAAGAACCGCCCTGCCCAGTGCGGCGCAACCCGGCGCCCCGCGACAAAGGCGCTGTCGATCAGGATAATGACCCCCGTCACCAAGGGGATCAGCTGGCCGGGGGCCTGCAAGTCGGATGTCGGGGACAGATGATTCCACCGCACGGTGAGCTCGACTGCCACAACCTCCAAAACCCAGATCAGCCAGCGCAGGAGCCGGATCGTGGTCCCAAGGTCGTCCCAGCGGATGATCTCGCCGATCTGCTCTTCCTCTTGCTGACTGGTCTCCTTACGGGCCTCCTTGTAACAGTTCCAGGCAATGGTGGTGACACGGGCGCCCTTGTAGGCGAACGAGAGCGAGGTGAGGGCGTCGATGATGCAGTACACGAGGGCCAGATAGCGGAACCAGCCGTGGAGGGACACCTTCGCGAAGAAGAACATCACGCCGGGCGTCTGCAGGGCCGGCAGCGTGTCGACCAGGCGGGCAAAAGTCCAGACCAGGGCGGCGCACGTCGCCAGCTCGGGGAGCAGCAGGGCGATCAGGCCGATGGTCTCGCCGACGATGGTCCGGGGGTTCAGAAGGGTCATCTTGGCCGGGAAGGACACGCTCATGAGGACGAGCAGGACGATGACCGCTTCGCTCGGACTGAAGACTGCTCGCGCCGCGAAAACATACCACGACGCCAGGATAGAGAGCGTGATGCTGCCCGAGGCCACCTTGAGGCCCTTGCCGTAGTCTTCTTTGTCGCCGTAGTTGTAGAGGATCATGCCCAGCGCCTGCAGATAGACGCCGACGCGCACCCCGAGGCCGTACAGGTCTTGCGCGGCGTCTGGATTGCCTGGCTGCTCCATTGTATATCAGAAAATGGAAAATAAATCAGGTAGAAACCCGTGTTCGGCCAGGGGTATCTGCGATGAGATATGTAGATGTAGAAAGAAAGATTCAGTAATTTCCCACGCCTCCGCTATATACAGCTTGCCTAATCGGGAAGAGGTTAGCAGATTCATATAATTCCAAATATTGGCAATTGCTAGAGGATCGTACAGACGAACTGGCAGGGGATCGTAATCGAAGATCGAAGATCATCCAGCTGCTTCTCGCGTACAACGCGGATCCGTCAACACCCTCCGCGGACGATGACGACTCGACGCCGCTGCTCAACGCGGTCAAGACGTACCAGGACCCGGCCGTGATCAGCGCACTGGTCGACGCCGGCGCATCGCCCACCGCCGCGAACCGCAAAGGGAAGACGGCGGAGGGAGTGGCGACGAAGAGGAAAGACCGCGCTCGCATGCGTGCCCTGCTGCCCCGGGCGCAGAGGGCCAGCAAGCGACTGCCTGTCATTCTCATGCTCACCGGCTTCGTGCTGTTCGTCGTCGCGTGGGCCAACAAGAACGTCAAGGTTGCCGTCGCCGGCGGGGCCTTTGTCGCAGCGGCAGCTATCGAGAAGCGATTCAAACTGAGCGGCGTGTTTGACTCGAGAATTCCAAAGGTACGCCTCCTATTGCAACTATACACCTCTTTCTGTCCTTGTGAAGCTCCTGCTAACCAAGTCAACAGAGACTGGCACGCCCCCAGCCGGTAGCTCAATTCAAGAAGGACATCAACGACTACATCGAGGAGACCAAGCTGAATCGATTCTTCCCCCCCGGGCAACCAATTCCTGGAGACGGTCGTGGAAAAGGCTGTCGAGTTAGATAGGGACCCGAAAAACACGCTCGATCCGAAAGACCTGACCAGACTCGCTCTGTACCAGCCCGTTCTATACTGCGGTAAGCCAATCCCCCTCCCCCCCCTTTTGTGTGTATCGATCCTGACTGACCCGCAAACAGACGACAGCTCATCAATGAGAAGAGACCAGCGCGGCGAGCACCAGAAAGAGCTCGTCAAACGCATCACCAGCATCACCACACGGGTGGTATCGGACGGCGAAGGCATCGAGCTGCGCTTCATCAACCGGGCGACGGAGCCGATCTTCTCCAAGCCCAGCGTGGACATCATCGACAACATCATGTCCGGCCTGCCCCTGGACGGAGCGACGGATATCGGGACGCACCTGCGACGCAAAGTCCTGAGTGAGGTCGTATACCGCCCGCTCGAAACCAACACGTTCACGCGGCCAGTCCTCTTGTCCATCACGACCGACGGCCGACCCGAGCCCGAGAAGGAGACTGTGCTGAAGGACGCCATTCTCGAATGTGGGAAGATCCTGCGGAAGCATGGATACGATCCGGAGGGTAGGTTTCGTAGAAAGTTGTTTCCAGCGGGTTTTGAGAGGCTTCATTTCTGACGTCCACCAGTCGTCCGCTTCCAGATCAGCCAAATCAGGACCGATGAAAAAGCAGAGAGCTTCCTAGAAAGCCTCGATTCGGATCCGGAACTCAAGGACGTCCTGTACTGCACGTCTGGTATTAATATTACTCCACTCATGGCTTCAACAAGGAGGGAAGCTAATGATGATACAGAACGGTTGGATGAGAAATTCAAAACGCTGAGGGACAATGACTCGCGACTGGAGCAGTGGGTGAGTCAGCTGTCTTTATATCCGTTAAAATACTGAACTGACCCTTTTGATTGATTCCAGCTTCTTGAGCTGCTGATGGGGCCTATTACCAATGCGGACCAGGCTTGATATGCACGCAGATATATGCAGCAGGAATAACACGACTGACATGGTAGTAATGATTCCTTGGAGAAGGGATGGACCAGCATATTGCAATACAGGAGAGACTCAGAAGGCAGGAAATATGACCACAGTCTATAACCAAATTTCTTTTCTTTTCTTTTAGCAAGGGCAGATGAACAGTGTACTAAGCGCGAGGAGGATGAGGAAGGAGTTCTCCGGATTAGTACCTACCTACCTAGGCAGGTATCTAATCCACTCGCAACCTCGCATCCCATTGGACAACCTCGGCAGCAGAACCCCTTCTCCTGATAAAAAACGCACACGAATGGGTGTCAACAAATCGGCCCGGATGGTCTAGTTGGTATGATTCACGCTTAGGGTTCTTCCCTGATATGAATCCCGATTTGTGTGAGGTCCCG
>NW_013563061.1:0-5432 GCF_000968595.1 Rasamsonia emersonii CBS 393.64
AAGCAGCCGAGATCNCTTCCAGCGATTGCAAATGAATGTCCTGCGCGGGCTCACGCACAACATGCACGTTGTATCGGGTCTTCGCGTCCACTCCATCAGAGATGAACCCGATTAACTGTCGCTGGCCACTGTTCCTCTCAACCGAACCGAGCGTCGAGCACAAGTATCCTCACGCTGACACGATTTCAGACGAGAGCATTACCTGGAGTTGGGGCAAATCAATGACAAGCATGGGAAAAATTGATATCTTCCATGACTACGGCTATTAACTGTCAATAATTGTACTTGTAGAAGATTAACTTGCTATATTGCCCAGAAATATATGATAATGATGATGTACTCTTTCCCAATCTAGAACTTGTCTATATGTTGCTGTCTTCACCTTCTGGTCTATCTTTTCTTTTCTAATACAAACCAGTTAAGCAACCATTTATAAGTTAAGATTATATTTGCCTGTCAAATAGAAGTGTTCTATTCTGCGAGAGGAAGAATAGCTCATTTAATTTTAGAATTGTCATGGTCGTCAAGTCCAATAGTATGCATGCATGCATACATGTATCGAGGCATAGATTTAGCGATTTAATGCCATGTCTATTGACTACTCCGTATGTACATACATGTAATGGGCGATCCATACACGTGAGTGTCCCGTAACCATGGATCATCCCTGTGATCTGACAATGGGATGCCCATGTACTCCACTGATGGAGATACGATGGCGTAGCACGACAATAGGAGTCTGCAGACTCTGCTCGGGACAGCTTCTAGTAGTCCAGGTGAGTAATCTCGAGGTGGGTGAATCTACGGAATATGGCGGAGAAAGTACTCCATAGTTAAGAAGCTTACTCCTCTTCAGAAAAATAGGTAGTAGTATAAGTTAAAATTAAGCGCTTACATACTAGAAGCTGCATGGCTCTGCTATTTGGAAGATAACCTTTATTTTAAAGGAAAAACACTTTTGCTGATGTCATACCCCTGGTTCTGTCTCTTTATGGTTGTGGCAGCCACCTCCCCGCACCACATAACTCTAACCGGAGTTCGGTTGAATCTATCTGGCTTGCAGAAAGGAATTTAAATTCAGACTTGCCTGGTGGGGGTTATATCATGGATGTTGTACTCCGTCAAACCTAACCTCTATTCCATTATGATTGCTCTTGTCCTGTGCCTGCTATCAAATTCTCTCCTCTGTTCATATGACGCGCTCACACCCTTTTGACCTTCCTTGCTGTACAGTACATCGTGTATGCACTAAGATCGTAAGTATTGTCAAACTGACATGGGTTCAGGGAATAATACTCTCTTAAGTAATACTTCTACAGAAATTCTTGAACCCCCAAGATGAGGATGTTCTTGCAACTCTTATATAATACCATATATAGACAAATATGGATTCAAACGAACAGGAAGAGGATATTAAAGAAGGGGCAGTCTATACCGACGGAGTAAGCTTTGCAGGCGCTACAGTCCTTCTTGCCTAGAAAGAACATCAAGGTGGTACTCAGCAGAGCGATATACGGGTACTAGCGATAATATTGAGTTGCGGTGACTGCACTGCTATAGCGAGGCCAGACTGTTGGAACGGAAACTATTTCCGAAGCGACAGAAGGCGCCTGCACGTTGCTCAAATTGGCTATCAGGCCGGTTTTAGCAGGCCAATCCGCTTTTTTGACTGGGATACGCTAGCGGGGAAATACGGCAACGTGCGGAGTAAGCTACCATAGAATAAACGTGTGTGTGGTGGTTAATTCAAAAACGTGAAGTGTTGGCCTACCTATCAAGCGCCTAAGAGGTTCTGGCATATTAGAAATACATTAATAAACACCTGTCTCCCACACTGCCCCTCCCCTTGTCAGGCTGTCTCAATTTGCACTGCTGCAGCGTCTCTGTACCCATACGATAATACTGAAGGACAAGCAGATAACATGGCTGGGGATCCAGAGCAGGAAGCGCAGACTGCAGGTCAGGGAGCAGAGACTTCGGCACCCTCCAATCAGCCACCAACGACCGAAAATCCACCACAAGTCGAACCACAAGTTGATGTGAGTAATAGCTGGCTACGACGATGGACTTTGAACTAATATGATCTTCCCTAGCAGGATGCTTCCCAGGACCTAGACTCGGCTTACGACACGTGAGTGTTTTCTCTTTTTCTTTTTTCTTTTCTTTTTTTTCCTAAAAAAAGTATAGAATCACTAATTGATGAGAGCAGTGAAAGGACTAGTAGCTTCTTAACGTCCATCAGTTCAAGCATAAGGAAATACAGGTAATCTGGTCACCCTCTTTTCGATATATTATTTCCATGTCTAACAGGCTCCCGCGTGAGTCTGTAGATTCGAGGTGAGCCCTGCAGAAGAATATCAGTTGACTTGCAAAGCCGCTGACAGTACTATATATATATAGCACGGGCGTCGTTATCACGCATACCATGATGGGGCGTACTTGGCGGTACTTTTTTCCTGCGACCAATTATCTAACGATAAATCGCTGACTTTTTTTTTAAAACAGCCAAATGATGAACAAGAGCAGGACCGAATGGACCTGGTGCATCACGTATACTATCTTCTAATGGGGGGAAAACTCCATTTGGCACCTATCAGTCCAAATCCTCAGCGAGTGCTCGACCTTGGCACTGGAACTGGCATGTGGGCGATTGATTTTGCCGAGTAAGGAGCTCTTTTTTTTTATTCCACCGCCTTCCAAACTGGACATCGTAACTGACGGGATGTTTCTAGTGAGCATCCATCTGCGCAAGTTATTGGGACTGATTTGAGCCCGATACAACCCAGATGGTATCCGAGTATCCGAGTGGTACTATATCCATCGAGTTGACACTGATTGATTATATAGGCTCCCACCGAACTGTATCTTTGAAATAGATGACTTCGAGGAGGAATGGGTGTATACCACTCCTTTTGATTTCATACACGGCCGGGAACTGGAGGGGTGTATAGCTGATGACGAGCGCTTGTTCCGTCAAGCCTTCAAGCATCTAAGGTCGGGTGGTTATATCGAGCTGCAGTGTGCAGCTCCTTACTTTCTCTCCCACGACAATACCGCTGAAAAGGCAAAATACTGTCAGATGTGGGTGAAGGGCCTTCGTGACGGGGGTATCAAATTCGGTAAACCATTCCACAATGTCCCCGAATGGAAAGACAAATTGAAAAAGGCGGGATTTGTGGACGTACAAGAGACAATCCTCGAGGTGAGTTAACAACCACTGTCCTGTCCTGTCCTGAGTGGAAATAGATAGAACCTGACGGGGATGCAGAACGCAATTGGCAAATGGCCTGATGATCCAGAGCGCAAGCAAGCCGGGGAGTTGCAAGAGTACCAGCAGATCCAAGCGATCGAGTCGTATACGCCTGCCATGTTTTCACGCGTTCTTGGATGGAGTCAAGAGGAAATCGCGGTCCTGATGGCAAATGCAAAGAAAGAAGTAAAGAATCCCGACCTTCATATGTACATCCCAATCCATGTCGTATATGGACGGAAACCTTAGCGGATGAAGTCGTTGGCTGGATTTCATGAGGCTTCTCAAACGCACTAAATACGCTCGAGGGTTGAGGAATTCTGGCAATATCACCCGGAAGGAGACGGTTATTCAAAACATGCACGAAATGGAATGAGGCCAAACGCTGCAAAAGTCCTGCTTGTTATTAGCCTAAGTTTCCTTGATTATGATCTTCTATAACTATCGTTTTGTCAGGAAGGAGTCCTAATTCATAGTAATAAAAAGTTGATTGTCTTTTCTTGAACGTCCATTCATATAAAACTATTTTACTAGGATAAACGTTAGTACTGCAAGGAATCAAAAAGTGTGTATGACGGTCATTCCTCCAAGTAGCGATCAAGCGTATCGGTGAGACACTGCCTCAACTCCATTCTCCAAAGCTGACTCAAATGACTTCATGCTAAAAGCAGCACCTGACCCTGCAACCTGGAGCCTGAGACCCCATTATTTTTGCGCTTTTCACTATGCTGAACGCTGGTATCATGTTGAGGGTGGATGCAAAGAACAGTGAATATATCTGGTAGGAAAAACTTCAAATTTGGGATAACAAGATTGGACAGTATTATTGTCCATGGCTTAGTGGTTTTAAAATAGACTAAAAATGTTTCTAACTAGTTCATTGCAAGTAGCATAAAATAGAATGTATGGCATTAATGTCTTCACCCAAAAAAGGGGACATTGTAGCCATATTCTCTTAAAGCAATGAGCAGCCAGTGGGGGTGAAGGTAAGAAAAAGAAAAAAAAAAGCAAAACAACAATTTCCCATAGAATTTCTGTGGTTAATAAGAGAAGAGCATGCGTTGGCCGAATACCAGTTCCAACTAATCACAATCTCCAAACATTTTAAATAGTACACTGACCAAAATCTTTTTTTTTTGGTGGCTCAACCTTAGAGAAATGTTGACCACTTCCTTGTTTTACCCTCTCTGTCCATTTTTGGGGACCAAATCTCATTCTTCATATCTCTTCTGCCGTTTTCCCGCTTGTTGAGCCCGCGCTGTTTGAGGAAGTTCTTGATGGTCCTGTTGTTTCCTCTTTTTGTCTTCTCTTTGCTTTCTTCTCTCCTCCACCTCCTCCAGAGCCTTCCGTTTCTTGCGCGCCTGAATTAAGGCTCTGTCTTGTCGATAATCTTCAAGAGAATCCCTCAATTGACGCTCCAATGCTTCTAGAGGTAGCTTGTCTTCAAGTTCGCAAATTTTCTGACGAAAAGTTTTGCTAAGGGACCCAGTGCTATGGAAGGTTTTGAAAAACTTGCCTTCTTGAAGAGGTTTGCTGAGGGAGAATATATAAGTCCATAAAGAGGGAGGAAGTTCTGTTGAGTCTGGATGGCATGTTTCTCTGGTGCAGAACCACATCTCAGCTGTAAATGTTCCCACAAGTGAACAGTTTCCATGATCCTGATCCCATCTGATGATATGGGCAGCAAGGGCATAATCAGTCTTAAAACGCTGAAGAATCTCTGGGTCTGATAAGCCCCAACACGAGTCTTCTTCTTTGCTGTTGTTTTTACCACTTTGCTCCTTAATATCAATTGCAATAACTAGCTCAGTGATGTTGTTGGTTCCATACAACCAGGCCTTTGCATCTTCAAGCAGATCTTTCCTGGTGGATGAGAAAGCAATTTCAAGAGCTATCAAAGGAAAAAAGGATCCCTTCTCCTGGATAGAACTGTCGGGCGCCTTAAAACTGCCTTGATATTTGCCGCTGGTAAGACAGAATGCTAGTTAAACATGTTAGTGACTAGGTTAGATTGATCATATTATCTTAGCATCTGCTACTTACTTTTGTCCTGATAGGTCTTCAGATTCACACTATCTTCCTCTTGAACCTTGCCTACTGCCTCTTTAAACCAGTCACTTATGACATTAACTGTCTCTCCATGCACAGGGCCTTGTCGTGCCTCAATAATGATGCTTTCAAG
>NW_013563060.1:0-53038 GCF_000968595.1 Rasamsonia emersonii CBS 393.64
TTAACACGTCTCGACTCGCATACTCCGAGCACATTCAAGTCCGGACGCGGGGGCATGGGGAATGTCCACAGCAGCAGCGAACGGGCCATCTTTAGCTTCGACGAAGAGCTAGAGCGCGACATGCGGCGTGAAGAGATGGCACCCGTCTTCCACGTCGGACGAGGCGGTGCTGGCAACATGATCTACCCGTCCACCGACACCTACAGCCTCTCGCGCAAGTTCTCGGGCGGCAGCTCGTCCAGCACCGAGTCGGTGACGGAACGAGCCAAGGAGAAGGCCCGGCGCGGCCTCGAGAGAAGCTGGAGCAAGCTGATGGGTGCATAACCATCATCGATCGTCTTCTAATTGCGATATTCATGACGCATTGTTACGAGGTCACGACCGGATTTTCACCAAAAGTTGTTTTTTTTTCTTTTTTCGATTCTCTTGACGACCGAGGTTACCACGGCGCATTTTTATTTTTCAACACATGGGAGCGGAAATCGAACAGAGCATGTCGATACCTCTGTCAATACCTTCTCTTCTCTTCGTTCACGGCACTCGCAGTGACAATGCTGCTGAGTTTTCATGCATCATTCATGCATCATTATACCCTTGCTGCGAGTCAGTCGAGTTGTTGCATTTGTCTTTTTTTTTGGCCCCTGGGGGCTTTCTTGTTTGATTATGGGCATGGCGTTATCCAGCAAACTGTGGAGTGAGGAAAGGGATTCATTTCTGGGAAAAATTCATATTCGCATGGGCATGTATGACTACTAGGTTTTTTTAATTACTATTTTTCACTCTTCTCTCTTCACCATCAAAAATGATGAGAAATGCATACTGGATGGGGATATGCTGCCTCAGTCCATTTTCTTACATTGCCACTGAACTTCCATTCCATTCCATTCTATTTCATCTTCCATTCTCTTTTACTTCTGTAGGCAAGGCAAGGCACGTCGAGTAGTAAGTAGACTTGACTGAGCCATTCATTCATTCCTTCATTATTCGCCACGTGCTTCGCCTTCCGTTCGATCCGTTCGGCTCTGTAAGCCGTGGCTGTAGCAAGAAAAGCAGGCAGGCAAAAGAAAATTTTCGCATCAGCTGCAACCCTACATACCAGCCAAGTGGGCCTGAGTGCTTGAAGCTTTGAGCCTTTTTTTTTGGCGTATGTCTTACTTATGACGCGATCGATCGATGTCTTGGAAAAAAATTTGAAGATCACTCCGTATGAGTCAGGTAAGGTTAGGTGCGGTACGAGCTACCTACCTCTTTAGGTAATCCCCCTATTCCCAAAACGGAAGTGGCCACCACCGGACTTAGCCGCGGTGAAGCGCAGGCGGAAAGGACGGAAGTCACTTAGGGTGAGGCCTTCAAGATTCTTTCCTGCAACCTCATTGGCTCCTGAAATGTTTAGTCACGTGGGGATCATGTGATAAGTTACGGACATTGGCTGACATAAGCATACCACGTCATTCCTGGAACCTGCCTGCCTGCCTGCCTATCTCTACAAGGCCCCCGAGCGGTGCCTATAGGCCCCTATATGAGCCCTGGAGTATGCAGAGGCTTCACTGCCTCACCATGAGCTGGAGTAGAGTAGATGGCCTATGAGGCCTTGAGAAAGCCTATGAGGGTGCCTACCAAGAAACCATGGAAACCACATAGATTACCTTACATCAGACTGATCAGTTCATCCTAAGTGAGAAATCTTGATTTTAACTGCTTCCTTCTACTTCCTGCTTAGCAATCGTCTTGACATCTATGCAAGTTGTCGACCAACAGCAGCCATACAGCAATAATGGATTCATCCATGAAGGCCAAACGTCGCCGCATCCTCGATGATATCCGTCGTTTGCGTCACCAAGTCGAAGCCCATAAATCAGAATTCTTTGAGCCCAAGGACCTCAGCGAATAGGCATCTGCTCTGTGCAAGTATCCCTGAGTGCTAATGGAGAACGCATCCAATTCAATCCATGTTACTTCGAGCCTCTGTCACCGCAGATCATTCGTAATCATCCGATTACTGACCCTGAGTGGGATCAAGTGAGACCATTGAACTACTATTCTGAAGAAGATTCGGAGGAAGACACGGAGGAGGACACGGAGGAGGACATGGAGGAAGATACGGAAGATTCTGGCTCAGAGAGTTCGGATGATATCGCGAGAGGGTCAAGTATTGACATTCGTGATATCGACCGAGCGGAGATCATAACAGAGCACCTCTATGGCCACCTAGATGCTTCTTCCCGAGAAGGCCTTTTACCATTTCATCAAACACTGTGGGACTTTTCGCCTTTTGAAAGGGGGTAAGTGTATCATATCTTAGTAAGGAAGTTCAAACTAGCCTTTTCAAGACAGCTAATTATTACCTACCTAGGCCAACTGACAAGGGCCGCTGGCGTAAAGATCTGTACCTGCACAATGATTGCATGGAAACAAGTTGGAGAACCAGTGGTGTCCTTGAGGACACCAGTTACGTATTCCCACATGCCGTGTTCTATATGCATCAAGATATTCGGGCAGATAACCACGGAAACCTCACCATATGCGAATTGAAAGCTATCATGAGGGTGATGAGAATCCGCATTTCGCTTAAGGAGTATCGGCAGCATCTGGTTCTTCCAGTGAGTTTCCACCCTCACTGTTGAATTCATCTTTACTGCTACTGATTATCATGAATGAAGGTCTTAATCCTCTCATTTATGGGTCCACAACATGGTAGAATCATCCAAGCGCACCATGACGGAGATAATATGATTATTCAACGTTCACAGCTGTTTGAAATCAGAGACGAAGAGACAGCACCTGTAGAGCTCTTTCTCCGATATTATCTCAGCCAGCCAGTTGGGCTATTTACGGCCACTCTCTGTGTGAGATAGCGGGGAAAGTTACAAGTTCCCTGACAGTGAGGGAGAAGTGCGATGACCCTCGCCGGATGAGCAGGCAAACCGTTCACCCTCGATGATTGATTTAACAGGTTCATCTTCCGCCTTGATTTATATGGAGCTCACAGACAGGATCTCAGAGACTTGGGCTCGCGATGGCTTTATTTAGCATTCAAAGGTAGTTTACGCCTATAATGGCACAACAATTGGTAGCATGTCTCTTTGCTACTGATTAACTCTAAGCCTAGTCCAGACGCGGTGTTGAATCTGTTGCAGAGACCTACTAGTGTTCTCCTCTGCCTTATTGCTGTACTGTACGCCTGGCCAGGACCTTAATGCTTCCTAGTGCCAAGTTGACTAAACCAGCCATTAACTAAAGCACTCAATTTAGCAGTTTTGTGCTTAATTCACTGTGCTGGCCATCTGTCGCTGTTAATTGATCATTATTCACTCTGTTGTCATTTACTGGCGCGTTCTAGGACGGGATGGGAGGCTCCTGCCTAATTTGGTACGAAGCTAGGCAATAACTGAGCTTCCCCGTCCGCCTCCCTTTTCCCTTCTTCTTCTCTTCTTTTTACAACAACCTGCTACCAATTGTCTTCTATTAGAAAATACACATCACAACTTCATCTTGACAAGTACGTTTTCATGACTTTCGTACAAAAATCATCATTATCCTGTGTTATGCCTATAACGGCATAACATAAGTTGTGTTGTGTTCTATCTCCCACAGTTAGAATATTTAATGACAAGCTATCTGATTGCTGTACTCGTCAGCACTCCAGGCATGGCTTCACTTACACAGAAAATGGATTGATCATGTGATTGGAGTTTCATAAAGCACTCTATCAACTCGTGAGTTATAGCTATATCTTGAGCGTTTGTCTAGATGCAATAATGACTTGAGTAACTGATTGAGTTCTGGTTTGAAGTAGAAGCCACGATGACTACCGTAAGCATTGTAACAACCAGGGACAATTTCTGCACCAAGTGTAACCGTTCAGGCCACGCTAAGGAGACCTGTTGGGCGGGCAATCCTGCCCTGAAACGTCGTATCCTGGCACAGAGGAAGGCGAAGTCGGAGAAGGAGAAGAGAATTCTTCAAGAGGCGGCCACGGCCGCACAGGTTAGGGAGGGTCTTGCCTTTCTTGTAGGACTTTCTAAGACCGTTCTTCTAAGCTTTCGTTGCACTGTACTAACTCTTTCTCTAGGGGCAGATGCAGTTGGTACATCTGTAAGCTGGCATCTAGCCAATATATAAGTTCCTATAGTCCGCCGGCACCATCCTCGCCGAAAACGGAACCACGGTCGTCGCTGCCGCGTTCCTCCCCACGACGTCGAATCCCTCCCGCGCTGGCCGTAGCCACCAGCAGGCTTTGGGGCCTGCATTTGCAGGAGTTCGTCGTTCGCGCGGCCTGCGCCGCAATCCTCGAGAACCGGGAATTAAGGTAAAGAAATAGACCATTTGACTAGTTAAACAGCAGCTAATGTATGATATTGAATGTAGGTCAGCCTTGGAGACAGCAAATGCTGCTATCCTTAATCTCGACGAAAGGTGAATAGGCCTTAGGTGGACCAATATAGAGATGGTTTTTGATGGATGATTATCACGGGCATAGGATGTCGGCTGTTGAGAAGTAAGAATATATAACATGGATTTATTATTAAACTTGCTAAAAACTAATTGAGACATAGTGCAAATGACGCTACAAATGCCATGTAAGCATATGAGCAGGGAAGTTTGGCGCTGTCCTAGGACAATGTGGGCTAACAAGATCATAGACACGATGGTAGAGAGGAGCCGTGCTGGTACAACTCCATGGTTGTACCAAAAGCCAAAATGCCAAACCAACGGGTTGGGATATTGTTTGGACAGCTTCTGTGTATTGATTGACCCACCTATTATGGCATTCCATGACAAATCCTTCAAGTTAAAAAGGTGAAGGGAGAAAATATCCCGGATAACTTCTGGGGTGATACTATTGCGAAAGAGTATCTGAATAAGGATGACAAAATCGTGCCACTTTGAATAATTTGGAATCTTTCTGCAGTATGTACTGTACAAGCCTTCAACGACTCGCTCCGCTCGTCTAGGCTTGAAGAGTAGGCTTACTCACTTAGGTAATTAATGCCTATTAGGTAGATGATCTGGACCTTCGGGCCTCCTCAAGCCTATATAATATAAGCCTTTATAAAGCCTATAGGGATGCCAATATGAAGCTGGGGTGCCAATAATAATATGAAGCCTATACTATACTCCGTATAAGTCGGAGGAAACAACGCCTTTTTCGGCGAACTTGTTGACTCTTTCTGTGTCTTTTCCTTACAAATGACCGATGTCCATCGGAAATTCTAGCAATGTTGAAATGAGAAAAGAAAGAAAGAAAGAAACATCTACGATCACAACGCCCTTACACTGCCCTTTTTACTTTGCTACTCTTCTCCCGAGAGTGATCCAACCGTCTCGTCCTGCCTCAAAAATTTGATCGTAAACTCAACAGTGAGTTGTCCAGTTGGAAACCTCCAAGTCTTATTAGGTCCTTGCTGGAATATCCAGCGGTAAGCAAGCACACATCGAATCAAGAACAAAATCGTGTGGACGATTCTAGATGTGGGCCAGTTCTCAGCATATGATAATACTAAATAAATAGGCAAAGAACTTACGCCATTGCCAACCCAAAACCTAATCCAATTCCAGCTAGGATCCGAATCTTCTTCGCAAACGCTTCACAGGTCGGCGTCTCGTAGTCTGGCGGGGTGGTGGGATCCCAGGGACCCGACGAACAGTCGGAGCCGTACGACGCGCGACTTATAATCATAGAGAGGCCATTGACGCAGTAACCAACAGAGTAGAAAGCGACGATGGCGTCGACGATCAGGTTCAAGAGCCACGTCGCGCGCCGACGTCGATACAGGCGGAGAAGGTTGAGGGAGGAGATGAAAGCCACGAAGGCGCTCTAGAGAGGAAATCAAAAGGTTAGCACTTCCAATTGAAGTGACTGATCATTTCATTGATGAGGATTGCTCCGGGCATAATATAGTGATAATATTTCCTACCAGCCCAATCATTATTTGGCAACTCTCTCTGATCTGCCAGTCCATATAATAGTCATGCGGAGAGTATTGGTCCATGATAGCGATGGCAGCGGTGAAACCAAAAGTTAAGACTGAGAGGGCAATCGATAGCCAAGTCAAAATGAACGTTGCTCGCGTGTATGGAGCAGGTGGTTCCACAGTCGAATTGGGCAAAAGTGTGTTGGTCTGTTCATTTTGTCCTCCAGAGGGACCAGTGGAGGGATCTGTGAGAAGAGGGGTAGTTTCTGAGCTTTCGGCCATCTTAAACCAAAGCTGATAGGAAGGTAAAACCAATTTCTGAATTTTTAGACTGTACTGGAGAGATATATGTGGTGGTTCCCACGATAAGAAGACTGCTGAAACTGATGGCCGTCTGTTAGGTGTATGTGTGGGTGTTATTGTCTGGCTGATGTTTGTCCTCGAGTTGAGGACAACAAGTTGCCAAACCGACGATGGCTGCCTGCAGGAGATGTTGGTTACGGCCTTACAGGATGTTGGCGCTAACGCGAACTAGGGTGATCCCGGGATATTATTCCTTCCACCTCAGTTTCAACAACAGTAGATGGCTTATTTTTCAGGCTTGTTCCTGGTGGGTTTGCCTTCTTTGGTCCTTTTATAGGTATCTGGGGTGCTTGGTTTGTTGCTAAAAAAAAGTCTCTAGTGGTATAAGCTCTGCTGGAAGTGAGGCTGTTATTATTATCCTCATTTTTAATAGACTTCCTCCTCTTTAACCACCTCTCCTACCACCATTTCCAGGCTGATCACCTTTTATAGTGGCTTGAGACTGTCATTCATGCTTCTTCTGTCTCCTGGGGTCTGGCACATGTCTGACTGACCTTACAGAGTACTCCGGAGTCCATATTACATACAGAACAACTCTTAAGGTACTCCGTACTTAGCTAAGTGTATGGCCAGCTTTTTGCTTTAGAAAAATGCAAGGGAAAAAGGATCAATATTAATAAACGCAAAGAACGAAGAAACAAACGAAAGGCCACTTTTGGTATTTACATTATTCCGTACAGTACATAAGTTCATATAATACAACCCAAATCCATAACACAAGGATTCAAGAAATTCGAAGGAGTTCGGACATATGGACCACCCCTCAGGCGAGATTATACTTGCGCGAGATTTCTCACCATGCATCCCGGAGGTCCTGCTTGAGTCTGTCGATCTCGTCTTTCAGCATCTTGGTCTCCTCCTCGAGACGGGTACGCTGCCGGTCATTTTCCTCCTTGTATCTGTTGACTTCCGCGACGGCGGTGTCGGCGCGGGCTTTTTCCTGCTCGGCCAGCTGGCTGCCCAGTTGGTAGAGCAGGGTCGCCTGCTTCAGATATTCTGTCCTGATCGATGACAGCCCTGAGGGGGATAGAGGTTGTCTGTTGTCTCCGTGGTGACTTTGTATTAGTTACATCGCTCACGAGGCCTTCTACCAGTTCGAGGGTTTCTTCTCGCTCGTTCGCAGCGGAGTCGGCTGAGCCTGCGCCTGCGCCAATATTCCCATTTGTTGTCCCATTAACCATTCCTGTCCCTGTCGGGGTTACTATCTGACTCGTTGTCCCTGAGGGTCTCTCAGCCCTCAATGGAGACAGACTGTGGTGTCCTCTCACTCCGTTTGGCGCTGTGGCTGTTACGCTACTGGGACTCACCACAGGGGAAGTTGAATGTCTTGAATTGGTAGGTAGTGCTGGTAGCGGCATAGGAGCGACTGGAGAGACGCTGTTGGTACTCTGAATATGTGCGTCACGTCCAGTGACCTGTCGAGGCGTCTCCGGTCTCCGAGTCAGTTCGGTGCGTGTTTTCTTGATTGCGTTCCCATGTCAACATATATGTGAGAACTACATTATATTAGATCGTCGTTGACTATCCGGACTTACTTTGTTAGGGATCCCTCTCCCCGCGTCGCTAATATCCTCGTCTGGACCGGTGTCATTCTCGTTATCGTTGAAGCTGTTACATGTATTTTCATCGACATTTCTGCTCTGCAACTTTCGTTTATATGGACTGGAATCACCAGTCCTTTTTGCGAGTCTCAGATCTGGGGCCTTCAAAATCACGTTAATTTTTTTTTTGGTTTCATTTATTGGAAAAGCCCAATAGATAGCCCTAACCTTTTCAGCCTGCGGGTTCATCTTCGAATTGCAGATCAACAGCAAATGATTTCACATACCTTCAACACCTTTCTTATCGATGGGAGAGACCTTTCGGGGCAGTATCTCTGTATAGCACAGTTAATCATGTGTGCAACTGGAAGAAGGCAAACATACCTGCCGAAATTCTTCCAAGGGCAGGTGACGATTCTCCATTCTGAGAGCGACTAACCACTCTTTTTCTGCCTCGCCCCAGCGACGACGACGAATGATCGTTTTACGACGGCCGGGTTTGGGTGGCCGAGACTGGATCCTGGCCAGTTGATGAGACGAGTTTGGCAACCTTAGCGTGACCAGATGACCCGGCATTAGCACCGATGCTATCTGCAGGTAAGCGTCAAATGTGGCATTGGCAAGTGAGAAGGACTGCAATGGATTTCGATGGGACTGGCTTTCTGCATGAACATTTCGTATTTCTTTCAGGAAGGCAAGGCCTCCTTAGGGCAATAAATAGACTGCCTGATTTCAGAGACCGCCCGGTACAAGGTCAATGCTTTCATACTGCAATAATGGCAGACATGGATCTCAAGAATGGCACGGACGGTGCCATCTCGTATCGTTCGTAACAAGACATTGCATCCTGCGAAGAAAGAAGCGCGTCGTTAGCGTATTGTGGCAGAGACTAGACAGGGTTCTGAGCCTGCTTAGACCATCTCTGCTAGTCCTTGATCGACTGTAGCGTTAGGTGTTGACCATATGCTTCATCTGCCGAATTCTTCGCGTGACACTGATGATGGCCCTGGCTACCTGAAGAATCAAGCGATACGCTCCTTGCTGGCGAGATGAACAAGCGGGTCAATCTGCATGTGGAAAGCTGAATTTCCGAAGCATGGGATGTTGAAGGAGAGAGATATAGGCCCAAAGATGCGGAACTGCAGACGTCTATTCCGATATCCGCAGGCAGCTACACCCCTGAACAAGGATGAGCCAGCCAGTCTTCAAATCGTCGCTTCTCAGCCAACGGAGAGGAGCCTTCTCTTCTTTTCTTATCGTTTCTTTGCTTTCCTCCTTCTCAACATTCAAAGACCAAGCTAAACCATAATCAGCGTTGGTCTCGATGTTAGATGTCTTGAAAACGCACAAAGTGATAACACTGGACAAATTCTAACAACTTCATCAGAAGAATACAGTTTTGAGTAAATGGCCTATGAGCCCCAGGAGGGAAGTGTTCGCTTCACGATCAATCACCTCTTACTTACATGTACAGGCATGTACTCCGTACAGTACGTTTCACATACAGAGTAGACCAAAAGAGACAAGGCAATGTTCCTACATACTACGATCTAACAGGGGTCAACATCTACACTTTCTCCTGACTGCTGCCCTTAGGCCATCCTTCAGAAGGACCGAAATTCCAACAGACATCCTCTGTACTTATGTTGGTTACACAGGCTGGATATTCATCCATGATAAGGCTGACGCAGACTAAGCAACCCCAACAAATGAAGGGCGTCTATTGCCTCATCTGATTGGGGCGGATCTGATGCTGTTTATTCCGCCCGAGCAGCTAAGAGCAGGATCCTGGACGACATGGAAAAGACGTGCTGTACGGAGTACTCTGTAATGACTGTAGTTATATGCTCTGGAGTAAGGATCGCTTAGCAGATAAGCCTTCCAAGTCGTCCCATTACTCCGTACTGCAGGGTAAGTATTAATGATGTTATTTACTTACTGACACTTTATGGTCTAGTTTGGGCCACCATGAGTCACGACTCGTGGGGGCCATTTGCACTCGTTGTGGTTCAAGGAACCCCTTAAAGCAAGTGCATAGGACTGGCCAGTTGGTGGAATAAAAAAAGCCTTTTGATGTCTCCTCAGATCGCAGAACAGATTGCAAGATACGCCATCCTGGAGGCCTCCAGCGTACCTGGGTTTCCATATGCGCCATGTGCAACAGTCATAGTTGATTTCACCAAGACTGGCACAGTCTACGATCCTTGATTCTAGAGTATTTCCAATTATCAAGAAAAATCCAGTATAGGCAGTGTTGCAATTAATTAGGGCAAGCTGGTAAATTGGCCTACGTTCGGTAACAAATTCTAACTTAACCGTAGAACATTTCCGGCGGGGAAGAAACAGCCGACATCCATCATCCACCCACCTTTTTAGCAGAATCGATTATATGGCTCCACCATCAATTGCTTCTTAATGCCGCGTCCAAGGCTGGAAAATCGTGAGTAAAAAGTCCAAGGAACTAAATTGGTGCTATTCAGTCTTGTTGACATGCTCTGGAGGCTGGTGAGGCCTTATACGTCCTTCCTGGCTTGGTTCTTATGGTTTAGATCCGATATGAATGCCTCTGCTGAATCCTTTCAGTGAAACTTGTCGCTCTCGAAAGGTGAAATGTTCGTCATGACGAGTCATATGCTGCCACTCGATTATAGTTTTGCACTGCCTGTCTTTGTCTATTCTGTGCTTTGTGCCATCTGACTTGGACCCTCTAGGCGATGGTCAAGGTCCTGTGTGCCGGGTCTGTCAGAAGAGCGGCCGTGTCTGCAAAAGAAAGATTCATCTAGGGGTGACATGTCCTGTGGAACTGACTTTGAAGTAGCAAAGAGGTACCTCGAAGCGTGTACCTAGTCGGCTCTAGCCACTGCTGATGCGGATAAGGTCCTCCCCTCTCGCCAAACGGGCATTCGGATCTTCCATCCCCAGAAGATCCCCGCCAGGCGCTCACGCAATCCCGCATATCTTCCATCTTCCGCCATTATGTCAGTGAGCTCGCACCATGGTATGATTTAAACGACGCGCGACGCCGCTTCCAGGATGTGGTCTCGGTCGAAGCCCTACATAATCCTCTGCTCTTTAGCGCGATCCTCGCATTCTCGTCCGTGCATCTCCACAGGTCTTTAGGGTCAAGAGAGTTCTTATACATTGCAGAGTACTACCACTTGGAGAGCATCCGGAGATTGATTGCCATTACAGATCGCAGGAGCCAGATTCACGACGGGGCAACGCTGGCAGCGACGTGTTTACTACGATCGTACGAGATTCTGGCTCGTAAGTAGACATTCTTACGTTCCAGTCAATTCATTTTTCTGATTGTAAAATAGAAAGCGTAGGATCCCAGAGCCATCTCCACGGCTCGTCATCCTTTTTGGCCGGCCAGCAGATTCGGATCGGCCCCGATCTGCTCAGCGCGGGTTTCTGGAACTACCTGCGAGAAGACATCACGGTTGCCTTGATAGAGAAACGTCGGTTGAAGATTGACCTGGAAAACATCTGGATGCAGTACCCTACCGAGGACGATGACCGAGCTAACATGATCAGTCTGCTTCTGGGCAGGACAATCAACAGCTGTTTCGGAACAGGGAACGACGCCCGCGTTCTACCTATCCCGGAGTGGAGATCATTGAGGGAGCAGGTTGATGAATGGAGAAGAGATCTGCCAATCTCGTTTGAACCTATTCACTTCGAGCAGGATCGCAGCACCAACAATTTTCCCGAACTGCTGCATTTTCACGGATGGCACAGTAAGCCCAAGAGGCCATGATCCTCTTCCCCACTGACACTGATGCAAACGTATCATTCAGTTGCCGGGTTGCAGTACTACCATACGCTTCAAATCATTCTTCTTTTAGCCGAGCTGGGCTCTGTTGTGACGGCCGAAGCTGGGTCGTTGAAAATGGGATCCCGAATTATGGCGTTAACTCCTCGCGTGGCTCAGGAGATTGAGCATCACGCGGTGCAGATCTGCGCCTTGGCCATTTCGAACGATTCCAATGCCGCCAGAGTCAACGCCTTTGGGCCTATAGCATTCTGTATGTGCGAGATGGCAGCCAATGACAATGGAGACCTTTTTCATTTTTACTGCTGAAATTGAGTAGTGTACCTGACTAAGTATTCTTCTCCCTCCTAGGTGGAGTATACATCAGGAACCAGCAACAAAGGCGACAACTACTCGACGAACTCCAAAAATGGGAGAAGTTGACTTCATGGCCGGTCGAAAGTATAGTGCGTGTTCTCCAAACAGCTTGGGAGGAAGATGGGGAGGCCGTTCCATGAGTCTTGAGGAGAAATTATAAGAAAACATATCGCACCACCTACCGTCGTCGACGGAAAAAATAGTCGACTGAACACACCGATCCAGATGGAATATGCGTCGATCATGGCTGTATACATTACGACTAACGCAGGCAAGTGGCAAGTTTGGTAATGAATTCGTTCTGTATGCGGATATCCCGTATTCGGGAAAGAGAAAAAAAAAGTTTTGGTTATACATACACACATACATACATCGCAAATCATCGTTATTGCTAGCATAAAACAGGAAAAAACTGCGACTCGTTCCCCTTGAAGAGCCTTCACTTTCGTGAAGTGGGGAGTAATGGAGGAAGAAAAATGAATGGATGAATGCGTCTTACTGTCCTTATAAATAAATAAATAATGCGTTCCCTTGCCGATACACTCATCCGCGAACAAAAATAAAATCAAAGTCCAGCCGAATTTCACTCATCGGAAAAGCCTGCCCAGCAGACCACTGGCGATGTTGCTCGCAATCCCGCCCGAAAGAGCCCTGTTAGCCAAGTTGGACGCCTGGCTGAAACGGTCGCACCGGGAGAAAGCCACGGTGTTGGTGATGGTCAAGACCAATGCGATGGCTAGGAGAAAATTCATCAGCCAACCTAGAGTCCGAATATTCCTTGAGGCTCTATATTGCAAAAACTCACCGACCAAACTCAGCCAGATGATATTCTGCAGTCTGATAACGGCCAGGATGGCCAAGCCAATCCACAGCGCCGGAGTCACGTACAGACCGAGCCAGAAGAATCGCTTGTCAGTGGCGTTGATGGTGCGGGTGTTGGGGTCGGAGCTCTCGAAGACCCAGTGGGAGTCACCCGTTGCGGTGTTGACTTCGTTCCACCAGCGCAGCCCGACGAGTCGGCGACCGGCGATGTTCTTGAGGTAGTAAAAGTCCGCGGAGAGGAGCAGGAGGTTGATGATGAAGACGAGGACGCTGGACGGAGGGGAACATTTCCAGTCAGAGATATATATTATAATACGGAAACTTTGGGTCTTGTAACCGCCCAGCTGCTAACTCACAAATCCTTGATGAAGAGAACGCCAAACAGGTACATCAGGAGACTCCCTAGATTATAGAAACGAAACATGTCAGTCTTGTCGCAATTGGTTCGTTATATTATTAGACAGCAGACGAACCGATCCGAAAGCCCAGGAAGAAGAGCAATGTAATGGGATGGGCGCTAAGGCGCCAATTCAGGTCGCCTGGCTGCGCGTCCATGGCGGAGGGAAAGACAAACAGAAGAAAGAGATGGAGGGTTTTCCTTCAAATCCAGCAAAGCGGGACTTGGTCGTTGGCCTTATCAAGTCGTCCAGATGGTTGTCGAGCGGATTTCATGCAACGCGTGTACAATACCGGGCGGTGAAGAGCGGCAGAATGATGATGGAATGCGTGGATGGTCATGCATTAAATTACTCATTTGGCCAGCAACTACAGACAGCCAGTCGACTACTTGTGAGAGCATGTTAATTGATTTTTGATATGGGAAAACTTGCGAGTATTAATATTTTCACCCTTACCTTCAGTCTGCTACAGCCTACACCACAGCTTCTATGACAGGCAGTTGTCCATGGCAGACCTCCAGCAATGAATGGCGCTGACATGATCACCTCAACTTTATCAGGCATTCCATTTCCAACAGCCTGAAGATCGTTGGATTGCGTTTCCCACTGTGTCTGTCCAGTGTACGGAGTAATACTCCGTAATGGCTATATCTCTCTCCAGCATCGCGGCTAAGGCGACCCGCTTCGGGCCGAGTCCGCTGGCCAATAATTGATACCCGAGAAGGAATATCGATTGACATCAGACACCTTTGATACTCTTCTTTCTCCTGCACTCTCGACATGAGATTCTGCCCATTGCGACCAAGAGAGGAACGAATCAACCAGATCCGCCATGGCAGCTAGAAATACCCTGCGACGGGCCTTGCTCTATGGTAAATCCCAGCTCTTTCAGCTCCCAGCTCTTCCATCCCCGCCTCAGCTTTCCCCGCAATCCTGCTCCGTTCGGAGACAGCCCTAACCAAGATAGCATACATAATGCCCACCCCTTGAAATCACTGCCGGACTAATCGCTGCCATAGTGCCCGGATCATCTCAGAAATTCCTGGACAAATCGCGCTCGCTCGCTGCAGACTGCGTCGCCTATGATCTCGAGGACAGCGTGACTCCGCACAAGAAGGCGGAGGCGCGGCGGCTGGTGCGGAGAGCTCTCGATCAGCCCGCTCCGGCGAGGATCCGAGAGCGCGCTGTCCGCATCAACTCGGTCGAAAGTGGATTGGCGTTGAAAGATTTGACGGAAGTGGTGAGATCTGTCCGATCAATTGTCGCTTTTTTTTTTGCTAACAAAGACAAGCTCCAATCCCCAAACCTGACGACCATCGTCGTCCCCAAAGTCAACTCTGCTTCTGACCTGACGTTCGTCACGGACGTCATTTCCCACACACTCGCAACGCAGGAGAGGAGCAGTAATAATAGCAGCGCTCAAGCGTCGCGACCACCCATCTCGCTCCTCGCCCTGATCGAATCCGCCAAATCCATCACCAACCTCTCGCAGATCTGCTCCTCGACGCCGCTTCTGCAGGGCCTCATCTTCGCCGCCGAGGACTTTGCCCTCGACCTCAGCCTGACGCGCACGCCGTCCCTGACCGAATTCCTTTTCGCCCGCTCCGCCATCGTCACCGCCGCCCGCGCCCACAATCTCCCTTCGACCATCGACCTCGTCTGCACGACGTACAAGTCGACTTCGCCCGACGGCGCGCCGCCCGCCGTGCTGGAGGAGGAGAGCCGCGGCGGGAAGAGACTCGGCTTCAACGGCAAGCAATGCATCCACCCGTCGCAGGTGGAGACGGTGCAGCGCATCTTCAGCCCGGAGCCCGAGGAGGTCGAGTGGGCGGTGCGCGTCGTGATTGCCGACGAGAAAGCCGCCGCCGCGGGCAGGGGCGCCTGGTCGCTCGACGGGAAGATGATCGACGTCCCCGTGGCGGAGAAGGCGAAGGCGATTGTGCGCCGGGTTGAAGCCTGCGGTATTAATGTTGCGGAGCTGCAGGAGAAGTGGAAGGGGCAGGAACCTGAGTAAAACAAGACAAGACCTGTATATGCTTTGTACAGTACAGCACAGTGCGTTGATTGATATTATCTATCAGTAGTGATATCTGATATGTCTATCTATCTAATACTGATATCCAATTGAATTGAATCGAAACTTCTTCTTTCATGACTATTTCTTCGTTTCGTCTCATCTCATCTCTACCGCCTAAGACAGCCAGCCAGGCAGGCACAGACCTATATCATATCATATCATATCATATCATATCATATCATGAATACCTCAGTAGACAAGTCTTTGTATTGCTTCTTTTTCTCTAAACCCAGATAAGAATAGAAAGAAGTGAGAAAGGTGTATATCACAATTCCAAAATTCTTTTCTTATCTCAATTTTTTTTCTCTGTCTTACGCTCTATCTAAGCTTCACTTCACGAAAGCATCGATCAGATAGCATCCATTCCATCACACAGGGCATATTGGCGTCATGTCAAGTTGCTTGCTTGCTTGCTTGCTGGGGGTATCCAGGTCGTAGCTTTCGTTAATGCTTAATGCGTCCGTCAAGTCAAGTCCATCAGTCCGTCAGTCCGTCAGTCAATCAATCAGTCAGTTGAGATCTGAGTTCGTGATGACATGAGCATGAGCGTGAGCGTGCTTGATTCTTTTCTTTTCATTTCTTTTTCTTCTTTTTTTTCTTTGTGGATCGCGTGTTGGTGTTGTGGATGATAACACGAGAATAGATTATCACCAGAGGAAAAAATAAAAGAAAGATCCAAATGAATCAATCATACTCATACCAGCCCTTATTTCGGGTTATGTTATTCAGATTTGGAATGGTTGTTCGGATTTAGATGAATGCTCTCTTCTTTATTGCTCCTTCGCTGCTTCAACGTCTTCCCGTTTGAGAACCTGGATCTTGCCCGTGGAGGCAGGCTGGTTATTACTGGTGCCAGCTGCTTCTCCATCCCCCTCTTGAGCCAGCTTCTTGGCCATAGACTTGTCGTAGCTCGTCGGGTCGATCCCGAGGACACCACCCACATAGCCACCCCGTTCACCCGGCACGCTGAATTCCCGGAAGACATATTTCCACTCATTCAGCCAGGCTTTCACAGCCTTTCCCACCTTGTCCTTGCCATTCTTGGAGTGATGGCCAGTACCCGTGATGGCGTACAGGATCCGATCCTCCTTGGAGTGCTTGCGGAGAATCTTCTCCAAATATTCAACGGCCTCTTCGGGGTGCAGACCATGCAGGTCGACGTACAACTCCTCAGTGGCTTCGTCCAGCCCATTGCTTGCAAGATGCTTATTCCGTTCCTCATACAGGTGTCGCGCAGCTTCGCGGTGGCATTTTCGCATTGCTTCGTTCTCTGCTTGACCACGGAGGGATAGGGCCTTTGCGGCTCGGGCGTCATTGCGATTCCAAGCTTGCGCAGCACTGGACAGATCTGTTAGATATTGTACACTATAAACATCGAGGTATATATCCTGCGGCAGACATTACCTTTGCAAGAACTTGTTCCGGACAGTACCATGGCGGATGGCGTCTGTCCGGTATTTGATGTACTGCTGATTGGCCCTGGGCCCAGTTTCCAGCCATGGGATGTGTTTGGGTGCCGGAATCGCTTGGGCTGCAGCGCTGAGCTCTCGCGTTTTGGCATTTTCTTTCCCATTCTTGGACGACTTGCCTTTACCCGGGGTGGGAGAAGGCGCCATGCGTACCACATCGGCCAGCGAATTGGGACGTTTTCCTTGTTGTTATGACCACCTCGCTTGCCATGATGCTTCTTCCCGGAGCCTTTCGCGGCCGAGAGCGAGGGAAAGGCCTCTGGGTCGTCCACGGACAGCGGAGAGGGGTTCGCTTCTCGCTGCTGGTGTCGGCTAGTTGGTCGAGAATGCGGCCGGCTTCCCCCGTTTCGTCTCCCAACTCCCAAAGGTGGATTGCCCACAGCGGGGTTCGTAATCAGAGCCTGGTTCGGGTACTTGCGAAGGTACGGACTGCTCCACTGGTCTCCGCTTCCCGAAGTGGGTTGCAGAGCTGGAAATGCCTCGTAATTGTTCTCCAACTGGAATCCCTGTTGCTGATTCGAGGAACCCTGATTGTTGTTGCCATCATTGAGATTCATATTTCCGATCAGGGAGGCTGGGTCGTGTGAGAACGGACAGCTATCCCCCGCAAGACAATTGCCACTCAGCCAGTATCTACGAGACTATTGTCAGCGTTGCTAATCCTGTAGAGAGGGAATGGCCAGGGGTTTGGGTAGTGACTAACTTGCAAACATGTGACGTTAAGTCGTGGCTGAAACGACAATCCGCCCGCAGACACTGTCCGGTCGACAGCCAGTACTTGCACACCACGGGGCTGCGAGTGGTCGCTGGAGTCCCTGGTCGAATCTGCTCCATCGTTATCGACTTCCCCACCAGAATCTTGCCTTCTTCTGATTTCTGGCCAGAATTGTTCTTGTTCTTGTTTTCCGAAAGCGCCGCAATGGTGGCTCCTAGGTCATAACTATTTGCTTCCAGAGCGGCATCAATCTCTTCGTTGGATTTCTGGTCCCCTAACACCGATCGGAGGATATCATGCGGGCTCATATCAGGAACGAACTCGGGAGCCGACGCGCTGAGCCCGCCCACGGAGGACGTGACACTCGTAGCGTCATCCCCGACAAGCCAGTCGACATTACTTTCGCTGCCAAAATCGCCGTAGAAATCGGACGACTGGCTCTGATCAGAAAACTCGTAGGCATTCAAACTGGGAGAGTGTGGGATCGGCTGCGCGAAGGCTAAGCGGGGCGATGGGCGCGGCGAGGTGAACGGCGAGGCCGTGGAGGAGAGGGGAGCGCGTGGCAGCCCAGCGCGAGGGTGATGAAGGCCAGAGGGCCCTGCAGGACTCGTGCCCGTCTGAGAGGGCGAGGAGAGCGGAGTTGCTGAACGGGCAATCTGCCATGGAGCTGGAGACGAGCGTCGGATTACCGTATGGCGACTGGGAGGAGGGGAAGCGTCAGGCTGGCCATCGTTGCGTTTACGCCAGAGGATGTCGAGAACGGCGTTCTCCAGGGCAGAGCCTGATAGCGAGGCCTTTTCTCGCAGCAGCTCTTCGACCTTCTCGATCTGTTCCTCCTCATCTAGGCTGGAGTCCCGCAGCACCGGGAGACAGGCTTCAAAGAGTTCTTCGGAGACCATGCTGAGAGGGCGACAACAGTCGAGGTAAGAACGGTGACGAAGGAAAAGGAAAGAGACAAAGACAAAGAAGAAGATAATATCGACAAGAAGATCAGAAACAGCCCATGGGCTTCGTCATGGAGCAGAAATGGGTGTGGGCGAGAAAGAGCGTGGTTTTGCAGTATGCGGCGGGGACGTTTACAGGGGTGACGCGGAGGGACCCAGGAAGCGCATCCAGCTGGGGTCACATCGTACACCACGCCGTCACTGAAAGACCAGAGAACAAAGAACACAACTCGAACGGATGAAAGAGAGGAACGGCGATCAGGATAGGCTGATGGCAGCCAGGATGATGGGAGAAGGGCTGTGGGGGATTGTTTGCAGAAGGCCGGGGAGGACGACACGGGATGCTGGCTGTTATTACGGGCGATAACTACCTAGATAAATTGGGATGCTAAATAATTCCTGACGGGCTTTCCCTTCTGAGTTCAGGCGGTCCGCCCTGGCTCTGCCGCCACGACCCAAACAATCATGATGCATCACTATCATTACTCAGTCCCATCGACTTGGATTCTTGGCCTCTTCCCCCAGGCTGCATCTTGTCTAATCCTTCGTGCCTGACAGCACCGATCGGACTCCAGGCCGTCCATGCGTCCTGCGTCTGGACATAACCGGAGATACCTCTCTGCCTGGGGAGACGATGTGGGGAGCTGATCCTGGCTCCAATGGCACCAACATGCAGACGTGGCGGTGCGTCGGTCCCTCCCTGCGACTGGCCTTGCCAAATCGCCTGTTCCAGGCCTGGATACAGACTCCCAGCCATCCGTTACGAGATGAGCACGCTGCTGCTTGTGGCGGACATCAGCATCGAGACGCTGCCAGCAGATTGCATCTAGAGCGTCATTAGCCAGAAGAAATGGAGGGTTGGAGGGCTGCTCAGTTGTTGATAGGAGAATGCCCCAAATGACGTGTTGCTCTGCGACTGTTGTTTTGGTGGTAAGGGTAATACCGGTAATTCCCGCTCAAAAGAGGCTCCAAACCTCCCCCGTTACAGTACGTGACGTGAAAGCTGGAGCCTGGACAGACCCGCGACAGCTCTGCTGGTGCTGTCAACACCATGACTTCTTTACTCCCTCACGAGAGTCTCCTTAACCTACTGTATTGCTTTCGTTATTGATATTGATGCTGTTGTCTGCGTGAATAGGCTGCTGGTATAAAGTTGAGTCTGCTCCTATTGCCGGCTGCTGCTTGCAGACTGCTCTCCACAGCCACAACACACTCCCATGTCCCGCGGCGCTCGCGAGGGCAAACAATCAGCCCTCGGTGGGAAACCTACACGCTGAGATCTTCTGACGAATGTTGTCGAGCCTGAGAATTTAGTTGATTCGTTTCTCCCCTCTTCCTCGTCGGGCTCTTCGTTTTCTGGCTTCGCTGCTCTCGACCGGTTGCGATGCCTGCCGATTACGAGTCCACTGCGCGAGCATTGTCTCTCCCCGTCACATCGCCCGAAGAGTCGGATTCCCCATTATTTGCCAGTATCCGTCCACAATGGAGCCATTCTTCCATTGGCAGACGGGGCTCCCTGCCCATCTCTGTCCGGGAGGCAGCGACCTTCCGAGACCAAATCATTAACCAAGCACAGTCGTCCTGGCGCGCCTTAAGGAAGCGCTGGGAGAAGATGACACTGGGGCAGAAGGCATTGGCCGTGTTTGCTTTTATGCTCAGCGCTGCCCTGGGTGTGGGGTTCATGATCTTTACTGGTAAAATCTTCGTCTGGCTGGGACCTGTGGCCGAGAAGTGGGAGCATGCACCGCTGGCTTACATTCTCCTGTGGCTGGGCGTCTTCACGGTGTCCTTTCCTCCATTGGTGGGCTGGTCGACACTTGGGACGATAATGGGATTTGTCTTTGGTTTTTGGAAGGGGTGCGTGACAACTTCCATATGATGAAGGGGAAAATGTCCATTGACCTGACTATTTTCTTGTAGATGGATTGTTTATACGACTGCTACCGTCGTGGGCTCGACTTGCGCCTTCATTGTCTCGCGAACCGTCCTCTCCAAGTTTGTCCACCGGCTGATGGAGCATGACAAGCGTTTCGCCGCCCTGGCGTTGACGCTCAAGTATGACGGCCTCAAGCTCCTTTGTATGATTCGGCTCTGTCCGTTACCGTACTCTATTTGCAACGGCGCCATTTCTACTTTTCCTACCGTTCATCCCCTGCGGTATGGCCTGGCCACGGCCATTATAAGCCCGAAGCTGATGGTCCCGGCTTTCATTGGGAGTCGACTACGTATCTTGTCGGGCAACAACGAAGAGATGAGCGCGGGCTCCAAAGCGGTCAACATCATCAGCATTATCGTATCTATCTGCATTGGCGTCGGCACGGGTATATATATCTACCGGAGGTTAGTTAAATTATCCTAACAAGAGTCAGATGGTGCCAGACCAGAATATCTCAAGTCCCCACCTGTTTTGAACTCATTGTTGACACACCCGCCTAGAACCCTAGCTCGCGCCAAGCAGCTCGAGGCCGAGGAGCGCGCTGGTATTCGACAATCGCTGCACGACGATCACGCCGCACACCGTCCACATCCTGCCTTCTCAGATGATCCCGAGGCCAACGTCGCTGCGGCGCCACTAGCGCGGGATGAGGAGCACATGGATTTTCACGACGATATTGATGAAGATAACGTCGACATAGTCGTTGATGGGGATGATGACAACGTCAGCAATGGGGATGCTACTTCAGGAAAACCATATAAGGATAACACCGTATCATATCGTGACGAATTCACGGATAACGACTCGGATATCTTTCGCGACGGCGATGGTACCAACACGGAAACATATGGACTGCATACCCATGTGCGTGCAGCTTAATCGGATCCGATTCTTCCGATAAAGAGTGTTCTTTTATTTCCGTGTATTATGAGTTATGCTATATGGCATTAATTGGCTGTATGCGTGGGTTGGTTTAACGATAGATTATGCTTGTTGCTACTGTATGCTAGGGTCTCGGTAACCTTACTCAACGGAATGAAATAGATGACTTGGCTGAGATATCCTCTTTTTTTTCCCTCCTCCCTTGCATCCAATGCTAAGGAAAGACATGACACAATGGCAGGAATGTCTATCTGCATGCACATTAATCACGATTCAAGGTCGTAATAAAAGCCAAACTAAATCAAAATTTTATGTCGCTTTGAAAAAGGAAAAAAAAGTAATGCACAGATCGTCGTAGTTGACTTTTTGACGTTATGTATGTCAGTCAGTCAACAGCGTAAGCATGACCATCATCTATGGGAAGATTTGGTTACAATATATCATTCATTCTCATAATCGTGATCTCTTCTTGCCCTTTTTGCCTCCATGTTTATGCTTATGACCTCCGCCTCCGCCTCCGGAGCCGGATATACTCGTGAGCTTGGAGAGACGGATTTCCTTCTGCGGCTCTTTCTTGTGTTCCTTTTTGCTCTTCTTAGCTTCCTTCTTCTCTAATTTGGCCTTGGCCTTTTTGATGATTAAGTCGGTTTCGCTGAGCTCGTCATCGTCCTCGTCCTCCTCGTCATCGTCGTCGTCTTCGGAGTCAGAGTCGGAGGTGGAATCGTCTTCTGCGTGCTGTTTCTATTGAGTAGTTTCGTGTTAGAAAATAGAAAAAAAGAAAGAAGAAAAAGAGAAGTTAAAAAAAAACTGATCAAGAGCTAACCTCATTTTGCTTCTTTCTTTTGAAGTTTCCATAGCTTCTTCGACCTCCGTACACCATATCCTCATCATCTGCGTCCAAAGACCCCGCAGGCACAATCAGAGGCTGTCCAGGATACGCTGATAATACAGATCCTGCCTCGTAATAACCCGCAGGAGCAGTCTTGCTGCCTTCCGCACCAGGAAAATCAAGCACCCATTCCGTTTCACCGGCTTCAGCAGCCTGACGCGCCACTGCCTCGGCCCGTTTCTGTTCCTCCGCCGCAATAGCAGCCGATATCGCCTGCAGGTCTGAACTGGGAGTCGCTGGACTGCTGGTCGCAGACAAGCGCGGTCGCTTGGGAGATGGAGTGTCAGGGTCCTCCACTGAGGGTGATTGGGTTCCTGAAGGCGTATTTGCGGCTGCTGCTGCAGCAGCACGTTGCATAAACTAACACATTTATATCAGCATGAAAATTTCCAAAAAATATGCGTTAATTGTATGTTACCTTCATGGTCAGAAGCCGGGAAGACATAGTCTTCGCCGGCTTCGCGCCCGACGTCGACGCGTCGGGCATTGTTTGCTGAGAGAAACTTGAATGCTCTACAACGTAACCATCTCGCGCTTCGAGACCTGTCAAGACCCGGCTTGATTTAACTGCTGGTCTGTCTCTTCGCTGTCGCGCTGAGACGTGTGTCGTTGGTCAAGTTGATGGATTTGATTTTGGAAGGCGGACACGATTTCGCCGCAAAAAAGGCGGGAAAGCAAATGCCAGCTAGCCGATTGGCTCGACCGCCGCCCGACCCCCCGGCCAGCTCCATCCTCAAACCTCAACTCTCCATCCGATCCGCTCGTTTAACCTCATCATAGCATCATCGCCACTCTCTCACCCCCCAGCACACGCTGCTCCTCGCGACCATGATGCTCTCCTCCGCCAGGAGCCGGATCACCGCCCTGTCGGCGCGGTCTTCGCGCCTGGCGTCGCGGGCCGGCTACTCCGTGAGCGCCCCTCGCTGGAGCGAGAACCCCGTCGCGGTCAACGACCCCACGCCGAAGAAGCCTACTTCCAGCATCTCCCCGAGCAATGCCATTCCTTCCGACCCGATGGATGCTTGGAGTAAACCCCTCCAGGAGGACCCCGAAGTGGGAGAGCGCCTCCGCCAGCTCCAGGCCCCGAACCGGGCGACGACCTGGGCCAAGAGCCAGCAGCCGAGAGAGCTGGCCATGACGGGCCCTCGCTTTGAGCAGACGATTATGGAGTATCAGGTTAGTATTTTTTTTGCAAGTGTATACTCCAATTGCTTGAGAAGGGAAGGTGTTGGTGGAAGGAAAGAGACGTGCTGGAGGAGTATATTGGCAATTCAGCAAGATATTCGGCGTTTTCTAGATCAATTGAATACGGCTAACATTGTTGGAATAGCCCCGACCATACGCTGCGATCGAGTTGATTCACAAACAACCCGTGCGGTGGCAGAAGGAGCGAGTTGTTGCCTGTGATGGCGGTGGTGGTCCATTGGGCCACCCCAAGATCTTCATCAACGTCGACAAGCCTCAGATTGTCTACTGCACATACTGCGGCCTTCCATATGTAAGCCTCTCTTTCAAAATGCGTCACATTCTTTACATTTGTCACCGGCTAACGGCGACTGTCCAGGCCCACGAGCAGCACCGCGAGTACCTCAAGTCCTTGCCGTCTACGAGCTACCCACTCGAGCCTACTGACGAAGCGGCCGAGGAGACGCAGCGACTCACAGAAGGAGCAGCTGAGAAAAGATAAACGATTCGAATAGCATACATATATCAGGTCCTGACATCGACCTCTGCTTTTCCTTTGTCTGTGGCGTTGACGATCTCATTTTTGTTTCTTTTTCCCCTTTTGTTTGGTACCCTTCGGATGGCTCCATCGCGTATATGTATGTACATTTTATCCGAAGAGAAATCACAAAGATAGACGGAGACCCCGGAACCGCCAGGTCGACGCTTTAGATTAGCGACTCTATAGTGCGACAAATCGACTCGCATTGTACTGTATCAATCGAAGGAAAAAAGGGCCGAAATAGAAGCCTGTCTCGTCTAAGTAACCGTACGTATTATAGTTTATGCTCATGATCGCTGTTGATATCTAGTCACGCCTTCTCGCCCTGGATGGTGGCCACGACTCTCCTCGTGTGCCTACTGGCGCGGAACTCGAGATACCAGATCCCCTGCCAGGTGCCCGTAGCCAGACGGCCATTAGAGATGGGGATAGTGACAGAGGCGCCGATGAGGGCAGACTTGATATGTGCCTAACCCAACAACGAACAATGATTAGCTAAAAAAAAATCCCCAATTCCAAAAAGTGATTTCCAGAAAAGTAATGTTCTTGTTTCTTACAGGCATATCATCCTCCCCCTCGGCACTATGCCGATAAAGATTCCCCTTCCGGTCCACGGGCACAATGCGGTCCAGCGCATCGCTCATGTCCTCGCGCACATCCTCGTCCCAGTTCTCGTTCAGCGACAGCGCGCAGCTCGTGTGCTGGATGAACAGGTGCAGCAGGCCGACCTTGTAGTTTTTGATCTCGGGCAGTTCGTTCAGCACGTAGTCTGTGATTAGGTACGAGCCGCGCGAGCGCGGGGGAAGGGTGAATTGTTTCTGGAACCAGGATGTCATTGTCGTTGCTGTCGGCGGCGGCGGAGTCGTTAGCGTTATTGCTGCTGCTGTTGTTGTAGTCGTTGAAGGAGGAGAAGGAGAATGAGGAGTTGTAGTTGTGGTAGTGCTCGGAGCGGGGTGATTATTTCTGATCGGGCTTATCACACCGGTGACGAAGTTCAAGATCGGAAAGAAGTAAGCAGAGAGGATAGGGATGAGGAAGATTTCCAGGACAAGAATAAGAAGATTTTTGCGAGTAATAAGAAAAGGCATGCAATGTAATAATCGAAATGCGCCGAAAAGAAAGTTGCTGGTTTTGTCAATCAATTGACTTTCTCTTTCTCCATGGTGGGGAAGAGGAAGACCTCCATCGACGTCATTGCTTATTTTTATTTCTCTTTTCCCCTCCCGACGCGAGATTATTTTTATCACGATTCGCAGCATTTGGTCGATCTGCTTACAGTACCTTTCGCATGCCTACTGTGAATCCTTACGTGATTTTTAATAGAATAATAACACGACAGACAGAGCCTCGTTTGGTGTTTGTTCGAATCGATCTAAATTACTGGATATTGTTTTTTTTTTTGCCCACCATTTTCCTTCCATTCTGACATATTTTTTTTTCCCACCGGAGTCTCCTTTTGTCTTTTCTTTTTTTTAACGTAATAATAATAGTACAGGAAATAAAAAAGAGATGCAGATACAGATGCAGACGTATTTCGAGGCCGTGACTCATTCGTAAGGACAAAATTTCCATCCCTTGGGTATTTATTCTTGGAAAAATGAATGCTCGTCCGGACTCCAGTACGAAATGAAAAGGAAATGGTGTACAAACAAGAAAAGACAGCCGAAATGGGGATAATTGAAGAAACAAACGAGGGGATGTTCAGGGGGTATTCGCGAGTTAGGAAAAGTCTGACCCTCGAGAGCTCATGTTGAATTCGGGAGAAGGGAAAAAAAGGTGGTGATAGGGAATCATAACGAAAGCTTTGCTGCTCAGAGAAAGTATCTGAAGACGTGTCTGGTGAGGAAAGGGAACTCGATGAGAAAATAAGGGCAGGAGAATGATATGTGGACACGAAAGACGATGTCGACCGGAGAAATCCTTAGAAGCAGCGTAAGGGTCCAATCCGGAAAAGGAATTTGTCGACAGAAGACAAAGAAGTTTTTATCGTGGCGCGAACGACCGCAGATGGGACAAGTTCAAAGATAGTAAGTACCCGTCAACATGTCTTCTCCTGAATACTTATTTCTTGCTGACCTAGAGTCCCTTCTCCAGATTGCGCAGCAGACTACCTTCGGCAAACTCGCTTTTCGGCGTCATATCAAGCAACGGTTTGCTCGCATTCCGGTCACCGGTGGCGACCCCACGGCCAATCCCTGTGGTCGAGGATGATGTAGCCGGTTGCATCGAGCGGGCCAAAAGGCTGCTAGGCGTGAACGGATTTTCAGGACTCACAGGAGAGCTCAGGTCACTGACCAGATTATTCTGCGGCATCTGGTGCTGGCTGCGGGCCGAGTTCGCGCGATGACGAGCGGATGATGCCTCTCTGGCCGTTGCGGGCCTGCTCTGTGCTTCTGGCCGTCTCCAGGTCGTCGCAGGGGGTATGGCAACCGCACCGGGCGCAAGCTCAGGTCCAGTGGCAGCCTCGACAAGAGGCACACCCGGCGCGACCTTTACCCCATGACCCTTACGGGAATGCTGCGGCGGCTCGCGGAAGACAGGCGTCAGGTCCACAAGCGGCTTGGGTTGCTGACGGTTGGAATTCGACCGTCCACGCTTGTCGAATTCTGGGGGGTNAATTGAGCGCATTGTATTTGATCGACTGGCTTGACTGGGTTGGCGGCTCGGAGGATTACTGATAGGGTTATTTGCCGACGATGGAGAGGTTGGTGAACCCAAGTTCTTTAGCAGACCGGAAAACACTGGCTCCTCGCTTGAATTTTCTCTCGCCAACTTTGCTTCCCTCTCGCGCTGAGCCTCCTTTCGCAGACTATAGGTCCTGCCCAGAAGCCCTGTTGGGGAAAATGTCTCTGAGTCGTCATCTCTGGGGCAAGTAGTCTTGCCATATCCGGCACTCTGTTGATCATCTTCCGTGTCAGCAGCAAGTGACATCGGAAATGATGAAGGAGGAGGCGCATGGGTACGAGTCTGCTTCTTGCGGAGGTACATCTCTTGAGTTGTACTCGGTTGGCCGGCCTTTTTATTGGAAGACGTGTCTTCATTCCGTCCAACTGAATCAATGTCAAGCAGCGGAGTGAATGATCCTAGCTGATACGGTGTCGACTCGCAACTATTTCGCTTACGGCGTGAAGCTGAGCGAGACAAGTCTCCAGATTTGGATGAATTGGAAGAGTCGTTCTGCTTCTGACCTTCTCCGAGAATATTGACCAAATACCAACTCCGCCAACCGTGGACGGCATCGTACCAATTTTGGGCCAGTTCAGCGTCGCTGGTGGCAAAGAAATGGACAAAGTTCTCGGTAGAGATGAACATAGATGACTTTTGTTGGCTCTTGATTGCGAAGCACAGCTTCTTCGGTGGCTTCAGCTTCTTCGTCTCGCGGTGTGTGGGGGAGTAGATATCAAAGTCCGATAGATGGCAGATGTTCGTCGCCTCTTGACCATCCGGCTTCTTGGACACAGAAACTTGGCCGTCAGAACGCAGAGTAACATATCGTTTGTCCCATTTCCCAGGCTTCTGGGAGTGGTACAGGTGGAATGTAGCATCCTTGGGCTGCTCGCGCGGGGCGGCTTCGACTTCTAGTCTCTCACCTGCACCATCATAGGATGGAGGTGTAATGATCAAGGAGTTCTGGGTATCAGTGGCCCATGAGTTCATGACGTCTCGTACGTGCTCATATCTTCGTAACGGCCGTTCAAGGCCGAGTAGAGAAAAAGACTCCAGGAGAATTGCCGTGTTAGGGTCAATGTCTGGCTCTGACAGGCAATTCAATGCTGAGAAAATGATGTCTCTGGCACGCGTGGTAGGGGTTACTGGTAGGTTGATCGACGACGCATTGCATTTCACCAAGACTCTTCTCTCGCCAGAATTAACAGCAGAAATGGGAGCATCGATGCCTGGGCCAAATCCACCACCAGGCTCCTTCGTGGCATCCTTCTTCGAAGTGTCATGGGGCTGACGTCCGTCCGCATGAGTCTTGGGGCGCGAGAAGCCTAGTTTCTCTTTCCAGGAAAGACGTTTTTGTTCTGTGTTTTCCTGTGGTGGTTGCCTTTCTTCACGTCTCTTCTCTGGGGGTCTCTGAGGATGATGCTGGGGCTCTCGTGACCTGGAAGAATCCCGAGCACGTGCTGTCTGTGGCCTGCCTGCCCCCGTCAACCGTTCCATGGCTTCTTGCCTCATCCTCTCCTTCTCTTGAGCTGACAACTCACGCTCGTCATCATCATCGACAACCTGTCTCGATGGCACGGCATCTTCTTTCCTCAGGTTCCTTTCAGCTAGGTTCAGCTTTTCCAATTTCTCTTGAGCTTCAGCTTGTTGTGGCGTCACCTGAGGGAAGCCATGATCTGGCATCGGAGGCGACGTCACCGGCTGGGGCTGCTTGGGGGGAATGGAGGTAGGCACACTTGGCACAGGGGCCTGAGTAGTTGCAGCCTGCCTAGCACGGCGATATCTAGACATACTTCTTGCAATTGTTTCACTTTTTGGTTTTGCTGCAACATCATTCTGCTGCGTGTTAGGCAGAGCAGGAGCAGGCGAGGAGACTGGGGCCTCGGCGTGAGCCTGAGCTTTTGCAGCAGCCTGTCTAACAGATCGATATCGTGAGAACTTAGGCGGTGCCTGAGCAGGCGCAGCTGACGGGGTACTTGGAGTATCCGTCGCAGGCTCCATGGTGGTCATCATGGTGTGTTAGGAGTCAAGGTTCAGAGATGAAAGTCTGCGTGCAGCGCATATAAGCTTGATCCCAGCAATGACCTCCAGAAACACAGTCACTAGTGCACGCCAAATATCACATGGGCGCCCTTTCAATTTTTAGTCATCACGACCAGGCTGCGCTAGATGGTCACCCATGTGGTTGCGTGAATTGAAGGTCGCTGGAAAGCTTGCGCGATGGGTGAAGAAACAACTGCGCAGTGAAGAGGAGAGGAGGAAATTCACGGTCTAGCTCCCACCCAAATTGGAATGCGACAACCTGGTTCTGAATGCCTAACTCCAGTCCCTTGAACAAGCAATTAAGTCCCCCCCAAAATTGAAATTGAGATACAGGGAACAAATCGCGATGTCAGTGCTGTTCAGCGCCTCTCCTTCGACTCTTTAAACAAGGATGTTCTGCTGATTCCGAAGTTTGCGATGCGCTGCAGTCTTTTCTGCAGTGCCCCCCTAGTCCGGGATCGCCGGTGATAGGTCATGAACTGTACAGAGTAGATTAATCAGAAATTAGGTTGCAGGGAGCACGCGACAGTTAGGAGCAACGCTCTGAAGAGGTCGACCATATTCTGGTTGTCCTTTCAATTGCATTCAAATGGAAAAACAAGAGGCGCATGCCCTTAACCCCCTGAATCGCAAAAGTGTGTGCAACTAAGACAGGATGTCACTTGCGCAACACCATAAGCGCATGAAATTATTCTTATTATTTGTAGGGACGCATGCGCACAGACAGACCCGGCTTGGCTGCTACACAGAGAAGCAGAGAGCCAGAGCAAGACTGCAAGTAAGAGAGAGAGGGAGAGAGGGCAAGGGAAATAAAAGCTCCTAAACTAATAATAGGGCCCCCATCCATAACTAACTTCATACTGGTGCGCATTTATTTTAAATTGGGGGGATTTTTTTTCTCTTCAGAGGGAAAGGCGCCCCCTTCGCGGCGGCTTCTCCAATTGGGGGTTGAGCTCCACAGTCCTAATCTTGATTTCCCAGGAACAGGACATTAATCGGGGACATTCATTACATTGGTACGTCATGGCGATCGACAACTAAGATCTGCAGGATGCGTACTTCTTTATATTTATTTATATAGTAACATGATGATAATCTCCTTTACCAGATTCGAATAAATGCAATATCAGATTCCCCTTCTCAGACCTCCCCAGTTGAACAAAGTTGTTAGGTTTTTAGGTCATCCACTCCCGTGAATAATCTAATTAATTAATTAGCCCCGGGCACCCACCATACCTGCTTGGGTAGGTTAGGCACTAAAAAAAAAACGCGGGTAGAAATGTCGGGTCCCCACATTGTTTGTTGGTCCCAATTTATGGAGTAAGTAGAATGATAATTGAGTGAGTGCATGCTGCATGCCTTCTTTCCTTGCAGGTGCGGTGTGCTGTAAGGGCTGCAATAAGCTTGAAGATCTCGCATACCCTGTGGAATATGTGTAGATCACGAGGTGCATATCCTTTTTTAAACCCTTCTTCGGTATTAATGTGTATTGTTAATTGTTAACTTATACCTTCTTTTTTTCGGCATTTTCTTTCTTTGTCTGGAAGAGTCGACTGGCTTGATGGGATTATTCTCTCCTCTTTGTTTGCTTCTTCAGAGATCTTCAGCCAAAAAAGTGAGTTAGGATTAACTAGCACGACTCCACATCTACAATGCCAAAAATGACACGTCTATCTCGGAAAGAAGTTTCAACTGTCCACGTCAGTGATGTGATGCTGTGTGCTCGCTAGCCTAGGCAACCTGTTGCCAAATTGAAATGTATCTCTCGATTTTGGTTCCCTTGATATTCAGATCAGTAGATTTGAAATGGCATATATACACATTGTAGGAATTATCTGTCTGGTCCTTTTCACTTCTTGTAAGCACCCAGGTAGAATCTCCTATACAGCCAACGACATCAGCATGCACAAGTCAAACAGGACCGGCAGGGCTTATGACTATGGACTCACCACCAAGTCTCAAAGTTCTGCGTCTGGATATTGATCCCTAGATCCTGCAGCTCCTTCGTTGATAACTTCGTATTGAAAGGTCGCTTGACTGGCGAATTGGGGTCGTTCCCCTCCTGGTTCCGGATCATTCCGGGAATCGGCACCGCCAGGATCTGGGCGAATTTCTCGCAGATTTCGTACTTGGTCATTCGATCCTCGGACGAGAACTGCAGGATCTTGGGCAGCGACTTGATCTGGTCCTTTTGCCGGATGTACCGCACCGCGATGTCGTTGCACACCCTGCCTACGTCCTCCGTGTTCGTCGGGTACCGCTGTGCCCAGTCGTCCACCTTCACGCCGGCATTGGGGTCCCGCGCCTTCTCGACGGCGTCCAGCAGCACGTTCACGGCGCTCTCGCTGTTCTTCTCTGCAGGGCCGTAGAGGAGTGGCACGCGAAGAACAACCCCGAGGCCGCTGTCGCGCGTCGCTTCGAGGGTGGCGATCTCGCCGTCGCGCTTCATCTCGCCGTATCGGTTCGTGGGCCCAGTTGGTGCGGACGCTTCGTACGGTGCTTCGCCTTCGACGCCCGGGAAGACGTAGTCGGTCGAGATGTAGATGAGAAGAGCACCTCGCGAAGAGGTTTCCTCTGTGAGGACACGGGTAGCTTCGACATTGATCCGTTGTGCTTGTTCGGGGTTTTTCTCGCACGCATCAGGAGAGCGGTTTGCAGCGCCTGTAATATAGCAGATTCAATATCGAGTTCAGTTCGCTGACACAAACTCACTCGAATGCGGATTTGGATACGTACAATGGACTACTACCTGCGGCCTATGCTTGTCCTTGTCAGCGTGGATCCAATCTGTGTCTCTGGAACAAAACTTGGAAACAAAATGACAATGACAAAAGGTCAACTCACTTCACCTCATCCAGCAGCTTCTTAATCTCGTCTGGCTCCTCCAAATTCGCCTTCAAGATCGTCGGCGGCGCTGCTCTCGTGAATCCCTGCCCGACCGTCAACCAACCAGCACGTTTGAAAGCTTTCAGTACCTCCCTGCCGAGGAGGCCTGTTGCGCCAGTGATCAGAGCTGTCTGAGACATGATTATTCTTTTTTTTTGTAACTCGAGCAAGCAATTGCGTAGTTACTAGTTAGTCTTTTTTTTGTAGCCCTTGAAGAGAAGGAGAATCGTGGCGTCTAGGGATGAGGTCTCGATCCCCGCGGCGGGGGAGCTTTAAATATAGCAGAGCTAAATCGAGCTCTCGAGCGGGATGACGTTAACCAGAACCCACTGGGGAAGCTGCTCCGCAGTCCGACTCCGTACAACGAACGGATCTTGACGATGCTCTCAGGTACAGTGAGATAAGCAGAATGGATAAAACGCCAAAAAAATAAAAACATACAACAGCCAGGATTCGCTGGTGGTCACCCACCCAACTACCAACTGGCCAACGAACTTTTTGCCAGAAAAGCAAGCGTTCAGCGCGCCAAAGCCTCCTCATCCCTATGTCCCAGGGCAAGAATTCCGCGCTTTCTCCTATGTACCCCCGCCTCCAATTTATAATCGCTCTTGGACCGCTAAGACTATGAGGGAACGAGAAAGTGTAGATCCTGTGGAGCGTGGCATAAGGAACCCTCCAGCGCCCGGACAGACAGGAACAGATCCAATTCACTTCAAGATCATCGACTCAATCCACACAGGAGATAAGCATGCTGCTCAGCTTGTTACTGTTCAAATCCTCGACCTTCCAGAGAGTATATCAACCATACCATCGCTGTCCACGACCCTCTCTATCATGATCATACAGATGAGGATGCTGCGGATCCTTTCCTCATATGCCAACGAGGTTGCCGCCTATGAAATGCTCCAGCCCCTGCAAGGGACGATGATACAAAGTTCTATGGTTCATTCACCCTCGAACTTCCAATTCCTGACAGAGTCGAAACTCGCTCTGTCCGACTCATCCTTATACAACTGTTGCCAGGCATTTCCATGAACGCATTGAATCCTGCAGACTTCTCACAAGAAACACGCCAGGCTATCATGAAGGCGGTCGTCGACATAGAATCCTTGATGTATACCTACAATGTTTTTCATTGTGATACCCATCCACGGAACGTGATGGTCCTGCAGGATAATAATAATCCTCCTGGGTCGCTTCATGTCAAGTTCGTCGATTTTGGGAACTCTCGTCATCGGGTTCCTTACTGGGAACCCTGGTGTACCGGCGCCCGTGCAGAACGATTTCTCCCAGGAGTGCCTATATCTCCTCTACTTCGCTGGGACCAAAGAAGGCACCTCCCGGATGAATTCCGCAACTGGATTGATTGGGACTGGACTCTTGGCTGGATCGGGAGTATGGATCGACAAAGGATTCCATAACCAATAATATGATCAAGATTTGGGGGCATTGACCAGTTTGTTGTTTTGCTTGGAATTCCACTTTTGTAACGATACCTCAGGTACAGAATTGCAAGTTTATGGGGACAGAATTAAGACAGAAAAAAAAGTCTGCATCAAATTATTAGCAGAAAAGCCTTGGTTGCTACCAAACCCCACTTATGCTTTGACGCACAGGGTGTTGTTTACTACGTTTACTACGACAGAGGTCAATGTACTGGCCTGGCCAGGCCAATGCAGTTCAAATGTGGTAGCAGGAAGACCATTATACGCAGTGTGCCACCTTCTTCATGGGCAGAGGTAGACAGTCCTCATATAGTTATAGTATTTGTGCACGGATTACAATTCTACCAGGTATCAACTTCGTGGATAATGATGTTTCTATACAATAGCATAAATTACAATCCTCAGGTACACCGCCAAGTGTAGGTGAGAATGAGCTCTCTAAATGTATTTATACGGGTTCATAATTCCATTCTGCGTCAAAGACAGGTCAGAATTTCTGTCCTTACGATCCCGAGGAGGGGGGGGGGGTGGGAAGGAAAATACTTACCGGATCATACAACTTCTTCAACTGGGACATGAGCTTCACCATCGTGTCGTTCTGGCTGTATCCGATAAACTCCTTCTTGGCAATCCCCAGCCCGTGCTCGGCGCTGATACTGCCGTTGCGTTTGGCAATCCACTCGTATACCCAGGGCTCGATCGCCTTCTCCACCTCCTTGTTGTACTGTCGCACCGAAACGTTCAGGTGTAGGTTCGAGTCGCCCATGTGACCGTATCCCACGACCGCTCGCACCGGGAAGGAATCGTCATCACCGACAAAGCCGCGCTCGGTGAGTCGTGCCCGGCAGTCTTCGACCAGCTGATACAGCTCCGGCAGCGGGATCGAAACGTCGTACTTGTACGTGCCGCCCAGGTGGCTCAGGGCCTCCGTGATGCCTTCGCGCCAGCGCCAGAGCGACTGGATCTGGGTCTCGTCCTGGGCGAGAACACCATCCGCAACAATACCTTCGCTCATGACATGTTCCAGGAAGCCCTCAAGCTTCGCAATGTCGTGCTCTGCATTGGACCCGCTGGTCTCAATCAGGCAGTAGAACGGATAGTCTCCTTCCAGGGGCCGTTTGTTGCCAGTGCTCTGATGAACCAATCTCTGGCTCTTCCCATCCATCAACTCAAAGGCAGACAAAATCTCCGACAGGTGGCCCTTTGCTTCCTTGTAAGCCCTCCGGACCTGGTCAAAGCTCTCCAGACCGAAGTACGCAACATTAACGGCCTTGGGCCGAGGCGGGCAGAGGATCGAGACGGCCGTGACGATGCCAATGGTGCCCTCCGCGCCAATGAACAGCTGCTTGAGATCGTAGCCGGTGTTGTTCTTACGCAGCGTCGACAAGCTGTCGACAATGGTGCCATCCGGCAGCACGGCTTCCAGACCCAGGACATTGCCGTGGAGACTTCCATAACGCAGGAGACGCAGTCCTCCGGCGTTGGTCGAGACATTGCCTCCGATGTGGCAGGATCCCTTGGCACCCAGATCCAAGGGGAACAGGTGGCCGCGCTCCGCGAGATACTGGTCTGCAACCTCGAGAATCACACCCGCATCCGCAACGAGGACACCAGACTCCTCGTCGAAGGAACGAATGTTGTTCATCCGCGACGTGTTGATCACAATCTCATCAAAGACCGGCACGGAACCGCCCACCAGCCCGGTATTTCCGCCCTGCGGCACTACCGCCAGCTTGTGGTCGTTGCAGTACTTGAGCACCTTGCTGACCTCCTGCGTGTTCTTGGGCTTCAGGACCAACCGCGTCTGCCCGCCATACTTGCGCATCCAGTCGTTGTTGAAGGGAGCGAGATCGTCCGTGGCGTCAGCGGTGACGCCGTCGATGACGGCTGAATCTGCGCCGAGCAGATCCTTGAAGAATCGGACATGTTCCTCTGTCACCTGTGCGAAGTTCGGGTTCCGCTTGATATGGGGGTATGCGGCGGCGGTCAGTTGGACTTTGTTGGAGGCATCGGCGCCGACTGCGGAGGAGACGCTGAAGGGCCGCCGTGCTGCTGCTGCGGAGAGAGTAAAAGACGGCCTCGTAGAACAGCGACCCTTGGGCACTCGGGCCCATCGCAGGGTGAACGAGACACCTCGAGCAGCGGACATGGCGGCGACTGGTCGAGGAATGGGCGCACCCAGCTCGAGGAAAAGAATATTTTAATTTAAATGGGATGCGGATATGGCCTCCGAATTTGCTGGGTTTGGCAAAGCTTCCGCGCGGACAAGTCTCCGCAATCGGCGCAGGAACAACACAACAGCAGAAATCACCTCACGCAATTTAATGCAGATTAAGGTCAACTGCGTTTACGTCCATACGATCTCCCCACTCTTGGTCTTCCGTGGGACAGTTTGAGCATTTCAGACGATAAGTTTCGGATTTATCTAAGCAGGACTGCTGTCTTGAGTTCAAAGCTGGGAATACTGTACAGCATCAATTCAGATTGGCGACCAATATCTACTCTCTGGGAAAAGCAAATTGGCTTTTATATGATAGAAGAAAAGCAATCATGGCTGATGTCTGTCGCAATACTTGGATTGCATCAAATTCCAGCCTGTAGAACTGCTCACCGTTGAGAAGATGCCAGAAATATATGCGTACTATCAAGTATATATACAGTCCTATTGCGATGCACTGTCGACCTTCATTAGCACAGTCTTGGTCTCCAGGTAATTGTCCAGTCCACAAATCCACCCTTCACGGCCGATCCCGCTGGCCTTGTAGCCACCAAATGGCATGTCGGGCGCCAGCGACGGGCTGGCGCAATTGATGGACACTGTTCCAGCCTCGAACGCCTTGGCCATGCGCATGGCTCGATCAAGATTCTTCGTGTACACTGACGCATAGAGGCCGTACTCGCTGTCGTTCGCTTTCTGGATCACCTCCTCCTCGCTCTTGAAGGTGTTGATGACCACCACCGGACCGAAGATCTCTTCCTTCACGATCCTGGCGTTCTCGGGGGTGTTGGTGAAGATGGTCGGCTCGACGAAGTATCCGTTCAGATGCTGAAGGCCTCCGTTGCCGCCATGAAGCAGGGTGCCGGTCTTCTTCCCTTCTTCGATGTAGTTCGTAACGGTTGTGTACTGGGCCTCGTCGGCTAGTGGTCCATGATTTGTGTCCTTGTTCGTTGGATCTCCTGCACGTACGGCGGCAAACTTCTCCTTGAATAGCGAAATGAAGCGATCGGCGATGGACTCCTGGACGTAGATACGGGAATTGGCCATGCAAACCTGGCCGCTGTTATACTGGATGCTGAACCGCGTCTCTTCGCTGGCTTTTTTCAAGTCCGCATCCTCAAAGATCACCGCTGGAGTTTTCCCACCAAGTTCGAGGAGCACGTTCTTCAGATTGGATTTTGCCGCCGCCATTTGAATCTGCCGCCCCGTACGGACAGAGCCCGTGAATGTCACGACACGGACATCCATGTGGGAGGACAGGATTGCACCCGAGAGTGGACCGTGTCCGGAGATGATATTCAGTACACCTGGGGGAAATCCGGCCTTTTCGACCAAAGTAGCAACTTTTGCAGACTGGTCGTGCAACTATTAGAAGAAGAAAGAGAACATGAGTCCAGGGATATCGAATCTCACCGTCAAAGGGGCCTTTTCACTGCTTTTCAGCACCACCGTATTCCCAGCCATGAGGGCCGGGGCCGTCTTTTTGGCAAAGAACCCCAGAGGAAAATTCCACGGAATAATAGCAGCCACGACACCGTACGGCTGCCTGAAAGTCATATTCACGAAACCTGGGGTGTGTAAACTGGTCGTGCCCTGCGGCCTCAGCCACGCCTCAGAATAGTAGTCAAACTCCGCTGCGGCCCAATAGCTGTCATGGTATCGGGAAACCGGCTGACCCATGGAGATCGCTTCGAGGTATGCGAGCTCGTCGTGTGCTTCTCGGATCAAGTCTGCCAGTTTTTTGAAACATTGGCCGCGCTGAATCGGCGAGAGCGCAGACCAGCTCGGAAAGGCTGCTTTGGCTGCCGCAACGGCTGCATTGGTGTCTTCTTCACTGGCTTCCGGGACTGTGACAGTCAGATGGCATGTTTCATATGTGGATTGCTGGTGCAGCTCAGACTTACCATCTGCGATTTTCTCCCGTGTCGTAGGATTGTACAAGGGGAAAGTCTTCTTATCGGATGCCTCCACTAACTAAATGATGAGTATAAGTAAGCATCCATTTATGAAAACTCTTGATAGACTTAGAAGTCATTGCTGATCTGCTGGGTTTCTAACCTTCCCGTTGATAAGCAGTCGGGGTTCGATCCCTTCAGGAGTCATATTTGCTACTGCGTACGATCGGCTTGTTGAACTGCCGGTAATATACCAACGAAGATGTGATATTCCGATAAACAGAGATGCAGGCAATCTGGTAACGTCAAAGACCAGATAGATATGGCCAGGACTCATTCGCCTGCCGGATTAGATGGCCAATGTCCGATATTGACCCTGTTCCCCATCTTCGTATTTATAGCTCCTGACGCCCTGGGTTTGTCAAATCACATCCGCCTACGAACTTGCGTAGTGCGGAGAAATAAACTCTGTGACATTGTCAGTAGGCTAAATAAAGAGGAGAGAAGCCACAAAACCTCCGGGAGGAATTCTCTCACAGACGGCGAGCCCGTCCTCAATGCGCCTAGACAAGGATACCTCGACGAATTGCCTGCCAGAGCTAAGGAAATGGCCTGATTTCAGAGGATAGCACGTCCGGGGAGTAATCCGTTCTCGAACGTGGGGTCCCCGGAAATGTGGAACCGATGTTAAGCACCCAAGGGGGTGACAATAGAAAAAATGTTGAAAGTGGCATCTGCAATGGCTTAATGAGGAAAATCAAGTGCTATAGCAAAAGTGTCATAAGGAATTAGGCTGTGTGGGGTCAAGATGGAGAAGGTCTGAGAGGACAAGATCCCTGCGGGATTGTATTGCCGACAGGCAGGTAGATGGCCAGTGGGAGTGCAGTGTATTTATTAGCAGCCTCTTTCCAAGAGTTTAAATGATCCCACAGTCTACAGACTTGGGTGGGAGGGAATGCTAATAGCCCCACGGAATATTATTACCTAGTACCTGCCTGCCTAGGTAGGTAAGTAAATGTCAACCTGGCCAGCTATCGTACATACTAGGGTTGCACGAGATGACCTAGGTTTTGCTTTTGTAGCCCAGTTTGTCTGAGGCCTCTCTTTCTGCTTGACCATGTTGTCACCTTGCTACAAATACTTCTCCTCATCAAAGTCATCGAAAATCCAATGCTCGCATATCCTCGCTCTTTCCTCGTCCGACTCTGCTGCATCGAGCGCATCGGCTTTCAGCTTCCTTTCGCGTCGCTTCGCCTCTTCGTACTGATCCGAGGGCACCCACCCCTCGGGCCCGACGCCAATAACATCCCTGCAAGCCTCGAATTGCTCATCTGCTTCGACTTGCGCAGCATTTATGCGCAAACACTCGCTCGCCTCGTCTTCTGGGAAAGCGATCGGGCAAGGAGGCCTCACATCGCCGCCTGTGCTCGATTTTGAATGGGTGATCTTCGACCAGTTCTTGGCCAGCTGGATCAGATCGGCTTTTAGGGTCACATTATCACCTTCCCAGGGATCACTCGCGTGATGAAAAGAGTTTGCGCCTCAATATGCTCAGATCATATGCCAGGGCATGGTAGTACATGGGGTTTAGCTTTGCGGTTGTTGTGACGTAGAAGTAGTGAAGTTGGCGCCTACGGAGGAGCTCGACTTGCTCGAATTGCTCTCTTTCACTCAGTTCGTCGAAATGGTGCGGTAATTCAGGGGCTTGCAACGATTCTGAGACGCTGTCACCGTAGTTCCGGAAGCTGTTTGGGATCCCGCATTGCAGAAAGAGCGGGAGTATTGCGCAGTGTTGCCAGTCGATCAGGCCGTGATCTCAAGATTATCAGAGACGAACACGTTATTGGGTTGGAGGTCAGGGTGCCTTATCGTCGGACGTGCGAGAGTGTCATTGTCGTTCGGTATGAGGTGGGGAGCGATTCGCAGGTATTTCTCCAGATTGTCCAGATGCTCTAAATGCGATTGCTTTTGATAATTGTAAATCTCTCTGCGTAGCCGTTGAAAAGGGTGAAGTGGTCGTCCAAATTTCTTTAAGTATGCAATCTCCTTCTTCGCCCCGGCTGTAAGAGCCGCTGCTGGATCTCTGTCTTTTAGAATTTAGTCATAGCTGCCAACGTACAGTAAGGTATTTCAAAGTATATTGTTGAAATAACGGTGCATGGATAATACGTACATGGTCCACGATCAACCTGGAGATTGAGTCTTTTTTCCATACCACAGTCTCAATATAGTATCAGGACCAATGCAGAAGCGACTCTCGCTCGCAGAATTGGTGGTAGGAATGTCAACCTTGTTTGACCCAGCTGGCAGGTCCTCGGTATAGTACAGACTCCCACTTGCCGGAAATCGAAGAGCAAATAGTCGAGACTCGAACTCTACGAGTTTGGTAATGACGGCGATCCTGGCCTTTTTCGGACATATCAAACCAGATGTCGCCCAAGTTGGTTCCGCGGGCAAGCTCCATAAAGACGTATTCAGTGCCCGCAGCGTTTTCCGATGTGGCAGAGTAACCGTAGACCTTGGGGACGGGTATACCATGCGAGCGTAGAAAATCCATCGTTGCAACTTCGCTAGCTACAACCAAGTACTTTGGCTAGTAACTGGATAGGGGATGCGCGCAACAAACTGAAAGCCATCACGCATCGTGACCAGAAAGGTTCGATTGAAACCCCCTTCAGCAAGTTTTTCAAAACGAACGACATCTTCTGCGTTCTGGTTCACAGATGCAGCCGCAAGGCGCTTGAGTTCGGATACGTTGAAAACGCGTCTCCTTTCAGACCGTCTCAGGGCGTCATTACAACTTCAGACCATAGTCAGTGATGAGCTTCGGCTTAAAAAAAGAAAGGGGCAGACAAACATCCATCGCCCGGACGTATACTCGAATAATTCTGAAGGTTCTTCGATTGATTGGCCAGCCAGAGAACGCGTTGTTTCTGTGAAGGATATCCTAGTTCTTAGGGGTGCTATAGCTGGCAAAAGGGGGCGATAGAGGGAGGATATAATCGAGCGGCTCTTCAAATGTCGACAAATCTCCATAACTTGAAAGGTAGTGTGACGAGAAAGACTCAATCGTTGTAGCGATTGAAGAGCTGTCCACCGCGGCTGATCAACATTGTCAGGTGTCTTCCGCGGCATGGTTTTTACATGTCACTGGCATACCTAAATACCTCCAGACCCTAAGTTTCTTCCCACAAATACACAATCATTTGCTTTTAGTGGGATATGAGGGATGAATTTTGCTGCCTTGGTATGGTCCTCTTATAGTGTCTCGTCCACAGAGATTAAACAGAATGTGGAATTTTTGAGAAATCCCTGCCACATTTAGGTGCTCGGTTTTTGGCAAGTGTCCACCAGTTGAAAGCCTTAAATCTAACATGCCTCATGGCTTTCATTTCTTTGTCAGATATCTCTACTCTCTAGTGTCTTCGATCGCTCTGTATGTCTTGATTCGGCCTAGATTACCTGCAAGACTGGTTCATTTTTGTCAATGCGTTCATGGCTACAGCCATATTACATGGAGGAGGTCAGTCGTAGATTAATTCTTTTATTACTTCAAGACATGATGCCATTGTCGATAATATAGACTATCAGAAACGTTGGCGCTTGATTGACCGCCAAGGTAGCTAGGAGTGCAGACTGAGTGGTCCGATCTGCCCGACACTTGCGATTTCCCAAGACGCTCTACGTCTTCCCAAACCCCATCACCGACTTATCTACTGGCGTACCGGCAAACTGATGCGCCATGGTCTTATCCGCATCCACAGCTTGACGTTCCGTGACATGACTCGAGAACTTGCGAGTCGACACGCCCTTTTCAACAATTCATCCAGCTGCTCCAAGCTCCGCCCCTTCGTCTCAGGGACAAAGAGGAAGACCCAGATCGCCAGTACAGCGTTGCTGCCACCCCAGATATAGCAATACTTAGGGCCCCAGTTCAGCGAATCCGGATTGATGAAGTAAGGGGTACAGAACTGACACAGCCAACTGAAGACGAAATTGATGCCGTTCGCAAGAGCAACGGTTTGTGCACGCAGTCGCTGGGACGGCACCTCCCCGGCAATAGCCCACAGAACAGGGCCCTGGCCAATGCCGTAAAACCAGGTGTAAAAGATGTTAAGTCCGATCAGGGCTTTGCCAGCACCGGGAGAGCCGACTGTGCTCTTGGTATAAGTAATGGCGTTGGCGAACATGAAGACAGCACTCATTGCGGAGCAACTGATGAGTAGCACGCGCCGGGGAAGGAAGCGCATAGCGGGAAACGCCGCCAGGTTGCCTGTCATTGAGATCGCGAGACCAACCATGACCCAGGTAAAGGGCTGAGCAATGCGGGCTTGGACGTAAAAGTAAACCGAATAGCCAGAGACAAAAATAATACCAGTGGCAGTTTGGCCAATAGATACACCCAAACAGATCAGCGTTCGACGCAGATCGGGGCCGCTGAACATATCTCGCAGATGAATTCCACGATGGAGCTCTTTCTCTGTTATCCAGGCATTCTTGATATCAAGGATTTCAGCGTCGATGCGGGAGTTGTCCGTAATACCACGAATTTTTCGTATTGAAAGGGCCGCTCTGTCTTCCCGTCCACGCGAAATATAATACCGAGGAGTATCAGGCAGCCAAATAAGAACAATACCGATACAAGCTGGAACTATATACATTACAGCGAGGGGTATCTGATAGCATACACGCGAAATAGAGGCGTTTGTGTAGTTGTCAACAAGGATGCCTATCAGCGCGCCAAAGGAGGTTTGAAAGACAACCAAGCCGACAATGGACCCGCGGAAATGGGAAGGGGCGACTTCACTGATATAGGTGACGGAGTAGGCGACAAAGAGCCCGTTTGAAAATCCGAGAAATAGCCGTCCAATATACAAAGCTGCCATGGTCGTCGAGCCAATCTGGATCGATATGGCAACGATTCCAAAGAGACAGGCTGCCCAAAGCCCAGTCCGTCGGCCGGCTCTGTCACCAACAAAGTAGATGACAGTAGTGGCTACCAAGCCACCCAGATTCATGAGACTCTGGATCAGCCGCTGAACTTCGGTGCTGATATTGTAGCCAATGGTACTGTCTGGCTGTGCAAGGTCAGGAGTCAGCAAATGGACCGAGCAAGGACGCTCAGGACATCTGATCAATAGGAAAAATGACAAAGTACATCCTTATAGCCATATATGGAGAGAAACCCAGGCATGCTCTGGAATCCCGACACCGCTGCGGAGTCGTAGCCATATTGGAATTGACCAAAAGCAAGGAAAAAGCAAATCAAGACGACACGCTTCTCCTCCAGCAGAGTGGTGAGACGGGGGTTGGCAGAGGATCTTTCTTGCATGTTCTTCACAATGCAGAGCAAGGGATATATAAAGGTCAAAACGATCTGCTTCGAATTTGGCAACTCGGTAGTGATAGAGGACAATGCCATGGCGAGGTCCACTGTATAAACGCGATACAATGCGGAGGATCCGCATTCCCAGTCTCTGCATGGTGCCACGCATCCTTGACAGGGTTCCCAAGAGGACAAAGAACATATTCCGGACAATATTAATACTGCGGGGTACACGACGTCGCAATGCATTCAACTAGCTGCATCAAGCTGCTATGTGTCTGCTCGCTGGGATTTTGAGAGGCATGCGACGCCGAGAATCATGATTGCTTGGTGTTACATCGGCTTCATGATGCCGATCCAGCGTCCATCCCAGTCACAAAGATGGATTCGACATTAGAGATCACGTGCCAGGTTAGCAACGTCCCTGTTTTAGTTCTGTTCAGCCGGAAGACCAGATGAAACATAGAAAAGGCGGATTCCTGTGCAGCACGAGCTTGCTGCGCATGGTGCCATTGCAGACGCGTTCCATTGCGTCTGCTGCACCATCAAGTAAGCTATGACCAAAGGCAGTTTTGTTCCTAGATGAAGTGACAACCATCGCAGAAAAATGTGGTAACAGCGCACGTTGCGTCGCAGACCGTATGATGAGAACTGCAGGCGGGATGCAAGGGTCTCTTATATTGAAGCCAAACTCGACTGACATGTTGAACAGAGCGCGAGGATCTCGGTGGTTGGTGGATTCGCCGTGGCCCCCGGGAGATGGCCGATTAACGCCGCATTAGCGCTGCCGGTTGCTATAAGCGACCGTATCTGTTGACCTCCGCCCCAGAGGAGAGCGGCTGCCCCCAAGACCCGCGAGCTTACTGAGCTTCAGCTCCCCCAACCCGGGATATATTATTATAACTCTTGCTTCCCTTTGAAACTTCCCAGAGTGCACCTGCTACTCCCTCTCAAGCGCCAGGCTGTTGCTGGACTGTTGTCTTGCCAGAAAGGAGTAGCTGGTCCGCATTCCGCGATTGGCTGCAAAAATGGCGGCCGACATGGCGGATCGCTACCAAATGATGGAGGAGCTGGGGTGTACGGTTCCTATCGCCCTCAATGGCACTGTGTTCGCTTACTGACGGCAATTGATCGCAGGTGGAAGCTTTGGCACGGTTTACAAGGCCATTGAGAAGGATACCGGGGAGATTGTTGCCATCAAGCATGTAAGCGAATCGCCCCTCCTGTCGCACTTCCCAGCTGACAAATGGATTCTGGCAGATCGACCTTGAATCGAGCGAAGATGATATCCAGGAAATCCAACAAGAAATCTCGGTCCTTGCGACATGCGCGAGTCCGTACGTCACACAGTACAAGGCGAGCTTCTTGCGGGGCCACAAACTGTGGATAGTGATGGAATACTTGGGTGGGGGCTCTTGCTTGGATCTGGTATACAACCATGGTTCTCTCAGCCACGAAGGCCAGGACTAACGTTGGTAGCTTAAACCCGGCGTATTCAGCGAAGCGCATATTGCCATAGTCTGCCGTGAGCTGCTGCTAGGCCTCGACTATCTCCACCGAGAAGGGAAAATCCATCGCGACATCAAAGCCGCCAATGTCTTGCTGTCCCAAGCCGGAAAAGTCAAGCTGGCAGACTTTGGTGTGGCTGCACAGCTCACCAATATCAAGTCGCAGCGGAATACATTCGTCGGAACGCCATTCTGGATGGCGCCGGAAGTTATCCAGCAGGCTGGATACGACTTCAAGGCCGACATCTGGTCACTCGGCATCACGGCAATGGAGATGGCAAATGGAGAGCCGCCAAACGCCAGCACGCATCCGATGAAGGTGCTGTTCCTCATCCCCAAAGCACCGGCGCCTCGTTTGGAAGGAAACGAATTTAGCCAAAATTTCAAGGATTTCATCGCTCAATGCTTGATCAAGGATCCAGACCGGAGGCCGACAGCGAAAGAACTACTGAAGCACAAATTCATCCGCAGTGCGGGGAAGACTGAGGCCTTGCAGGAGCTGATTCAGCGCAAACAAGACTGGGACGCAGGCAAAGGAAACACTGAGAACGTCAAATACTACGCCGAGACACTGTAAGCGACAGTTGCTTTCGACATTTGAGTTTTGTGCTGACGATTGCAAGGAACACGATCACACCAAAGGACGATGATGACGGATGGATATTTGACACGGTCAAGGCGCCTCCGACGATTTCGGAACCTACCAAGAAAATGCCACCTACATCACCGGACAATGCGGAGGATTCGTCGCTGGGGATGGAGGATCTGCATATTTCCAGTCCACCGAATCCGCCAAAGCCTGTCGCGAATTCGACTGTGCGACGGACGCCTGCCCCAGAGCGATCACCGTCAATCAAACGAGCAAATACTAAGCGACGCTCCAGTGGAGTAAAACAACCACTTGGTGTGGACTTGAGTTTTGGAAACAGCCCGTCCACGGTGCGTCAATTCCGCAGGGTGTCAGACAAGATGACGGACGATTCTGGTCGCCATCCTCATCTGCCTCCTGGGATGGATGAAAATGCCAGCCCGAAGACTTTGTTCTCCGAGACCACCACCACCACCACCACCACCAACAGCAAGGAAGCGCAATTAGGCAGGAGGGCATACAGTAAAGCTATTGGATTGGCTTGCCAGGAGATTCTGGCGAACACGGGCGACCAGGAGAAGCGGGAAGCAATCTCTCGGCTCGCCGAGGCCTGGAGCGATCTGGAAATGATCGATCCTGAAGGTCTCTATCACATTTTGAAATTGTCCAACGAGAAGCTGAGAGCGTGAGTGCCTTTGCATGTCAATTGCAGGAGCTATAATTGCTAACAGAAAACATCTTAGTGACCCCAAACTGGCCTGTCTGCTTCCCGAACCATCTCCATCCGAATGTCCCCAAAAGCCACGGCTTGTTCTGGCGCAGAACAACCCACATCTCAAAAGTCATCGGCGTCGCCAATCGGCCCAGGCCCAGGCTGAGGCGAATGCGAATGCCTCGCAGATGCCAAACCTTCCCGGACAGCACGTTCTGGGTATGGAACACACCAAGCAATTGGCGGATGTCCTGTACCAGCGCTGGAGTGAAGGCCTACGCAACCGATGGCCGGCCATCTGATTGTTTCGCCTTGCCTCGCCCGCTTGTCTCAATACGTCATGTACCATTCATATTTCCATTTCTCTGTAAAACATTGCCGCCACATGTGCCCTGGGTTTGCCTTTGTCGTCCCCTTTTTATGTTCTTTATCTTCCTTTCCATTGGATCGCCGGAGTCTGGAGGTGTTCTTTCTGCTAACCAAAGTTGTTTCTTTATCGTCTCGGCTCCCTCCTTCTGATCCTTTCATGATTTCGTTCTTCCTTGGTCACGATGAGCTTTTGTCAGTTGGTCGACGCATAGCGCCCGGCGTTCCTGGCTTGGCTACTTCGGTTAGCAACTGCTTCTGGACTCTCTCTTTCTTGTCAGTTCGCGGGTGCTTCTATTGACACTGCACAATAGCGGAGTTTGACCGGTCGGCTTTTCGTTCTTGCACTGGCGGGTCCGTTTTCAAGGAGCTCGAAAAAGCAAGTCTTTTTTTGTCTGATTTTCTATCCTATATTTCCCCGGCATTTTTGTACAATTTTGATTTCCCTCGTGTCATGACTTTGAGTCTCCCCATCATACTCTGTAATTGTCTTGGGACCCGTCATGCCAGTGTTTTGAGTTCTTGGATAGATACAGTTTCGGGGTGATTGTGTTCTATATTTCACTTTTCTTTTTTGTTGTTGATAGGAAGGCATATGGACGCTTGGACTCATCTGCCGCCTTGTCTTTCCAGGGTGACAATGAGATCAAGATTGGCTGGCTATGACGCGAATAAGCGGCGAGTGGAAGGTACCTAGGTAGCTTCAGATGTAGATTAGCAGGATATGAGTGAATGAATAATGGACTTTGCAATGAATAATACTATATTTGGTCACGTGCAGCTTAACCAGAGTCGTAGCCATCCTCGTTACCCCCTGTCTGCGTCAAGCTAGGTCATTTTTATTTCAGGGATCGTCTTCGTGACGATGACAATAAGCATCAGCATGCACTGCCATGCAGTTCATATGGGGCAGTATTATTGCCATGTCAATCCTCGCAGCACCGGCGGCGGTCCAGCCCCTGAGCGCGGCCGCGGTTCCTGCAGACGGAAAGGATGCGCGCTGCCCGGCGGGTCGAGCGCCTCGTGCTGGCGTCGCCTGTCCCCATCGTAATACAGAGCAGGCGCGTTAAATTAAACATGAAACGGCGCCGACTGCTCAGTGCTGCAGGTCATCCAGTACGCTTTTCTCCTCGTTCTTTCTGTCGTGCTTCTGCTTCTGTTTTTTCTCTCGTGTTCTGTGCAGTTGTGCCAGTCATGCTCCTCCGTCTCTGCACTCCAATCACTTGACTGCGTTCCCTCTCTGCACGCAGATTGGCCCTCCATGGAGCCTGCCGCCGGAAGCCTCAACGCCAGCAATGGAGCTCCGTCAGAGCCGCCCCTGTCCGAGGGACAGTCCTCGACCTCAACGCTCGATCAACGCGCTGAGGAACGGGCGTCTTTGCCTGCTCGTCCCAACATGGCTGCGCGACATTCGAAGCGTCTGACCCTGAACTTCCCCATTATCCCGCCGCCGTCGCTCCGGTCCGAACAGAGCTCGCCGTCCACGGGTCTGATGACGCCTGCCACGGAATCGTCCGCCAACGGGCCGGTTCCCCTTGACGACTCGAATGATGGCTCTGATCTCCTCACTGCGATTGCGACGCAAGAGCGCAAAGTGCTCGAGCTGCGGGAAGAGCTCCAGCGGGCTGAGACGGAACTGGCCAACCTGAAGAAACAATGGGCCTCGAGCGAGAGAGCAAGGAAGAGGACTGAGATCAGCTACCATGCGGAAGCCATGAAGCCGCTGAGGTCTCCGGGCTCTGCCTCCGCGGCCGATTCTCTGAAGTCACCCGAGGAACGCACTCCTAACGGTGTGGATGCCTCGAGGCAGGCCAGACTGAGCCGTGAACTGGAGTGGCGGAACAGCATCCGAACTGTCCAGAATGGGGATATCGCGATCTCTGCCAACGGCAGGCGAGTGTTCCCGAGCTCGAAGCATACGCGGACCTTGTCCTTACTCTCGAATGAAACGATCGCCGGCGGCAAAAAGGGCGACACGGATGACAAGAAAGCCGGAAATGAACAGCCAGCAACTCGACATCCGCGATCGGCGACTCTTCCTTCTCTTGAACGCAGCGACACCGCCAAGACTTCAGAGTCGGCCCGGGAGGAGTCACGGTTACACTGGCGGAGATCCATGCCTCCTCCTTCCCGGGAGGCACTCTTGCGCACGGGCAGACAGATGGCGTCGGATCTCAGAGAGGGCTTATGGACGTTCCTGGAGGACATTAGACAAGCGACGGTGGGCGAAGAAGGGATCAACGCCACCGAGTCCAGAACAATACAGTCCACGTCTACTCGGAGGACCGATCGCAGTGTGACGCCGTCTCGAAGTCGCGAGCGGCCGGAGGCTGGTCCTGGGCGAACAAACTCGTCTTCGTCCGCATCCAAAGAGAAGGGGGGAGCCACCAAAAAATCTGGTAAAAACACCACTCCGGCGGACATAGGGGTGTCGTTTTGGAGTGAATTCGGAATTGATACGTCGGGGCAGAAGTCCAATACCGAAAAAGCCGCCAACAGCACTCCAAATGCACAGAAAGAGTCGGGAGACTCGAACCTCCTCGATGTTGATGACAATTGGGACTCTTGGGATACCCCCCAGCCTACCAAGACGCACACGCCATCCTCCAGTCGCTCAACGATTGAATCCAAGAACGACCAGTCTCCATCCACTCAGCTGAGCAGTCCCAGAACAAGTGCCAGGTATGTACAGTTACAATCAAAAACAGGTCTTGGCAGCCGGGCTAACGAAAGCATAGCTTTGGGGAGCGGAATGCGACAAACAAGGATTCTGTCATTGATACCAACATCTCCGATGGTATTCCGTGGCCAGCACTGAGCAAGTTCACACCTTCCAAGCTTACACGAACTGCGTCCAATCTGATGGCGGAATGGGAGCGAAGCCTGACTTCCTCGCCTAAAGAAGACCGGAAGGAGAATAAGGAGAATAAGACCCTGCGCGCTGACGAGACAGATGAAGACGATTGGGGGGCACCTTTTTGACATGTCATTTCTTAGAATTTCCTGGACATTTTTCTGCATGTAGATTTTCGCGACGATGCCCACGACACGGCCCTTTCTATTTCATGGACCCGTTCCACCGCACTGGCATGAATAACGAGTGACAGCTATTTCAGTTTCAGCGCAGATGACCATGTCTTCTCACTCCAAGGCGAATGCTTACGATTGTGTCTTGCGGCGTGCTTTCTATTTCTGTTCTTTACTTCGCACCCATCCCGCGGAAGACGCGGGGATGTATTTACTCACGAGCCAATTTGGGCTATATTTTATGTCTACCTAGCTTCACATGAGAGTACTTTGAAATGACATCTGGCTACTCGACTTTGAGCTCTATGCACGTCTATTTTGTTATATCTGCAGTCTATTGCATACGAGGCGCAGCCATCCAATAATAATTTTCATAAGAAAATGAAAGCCTAAAAAATCTAAAGATCATGACTAGCTGAGAAAAAAAAAGGTCTATATGAGAGACTGGTGTACTGTACATTTTACTATTACTCCTGTGTTGATCTCAAAATAGCACACTTGGCAACTCCGGCGCGCCGGAAAAAAATAATTTGCCGCCTCATCTCCGCGCGGGAGCTGTTTTATCAGGTAACCAACCTTTTTATCAGGCATTCGCTTTCCGCAAGCCTGATAAATATTGTGCATCACTCTGTTGTGTTTAGGGGTGCTGATTGGTCTTTTTTTTTTCTCTTTCTCTTCTCAGCAGTGTCCTCGCGTTGGTGTTGCAGCTTGACGTTGCGCAGGACCTGATAAAACAGACAAGACAGAGACAGACCAACTGCAAAAATGAACTTCCCAGGAATGACACCGCCCATAGGCGGCGCCGGAGCAGGCGCTGGAACTGGAATTGGAGCTGGAACAGGAGCTGGTGCTGGTGCAGGAGCTGCTGGGTTGAGCGAGCAGGAACAGGCCATGATCAAAATGGTAGGTTTTTGGTAATTCATATATATCTTGGAGGTTGGATTCCTTTGCTGACTCATGTAATTTGCGACGACATCAGATGCAATCGGCCATGGAATCCTGTCCTGCCAAAACCGTTATCTCGGGAACTATGGGTTTCGCGCTCGGTGGTGCTTTCGGATTGTTTATGGCTAGTGTATGTTTTTCTCTCTCCCGATGTGTTTGTTGCCGGTTCTTGTGATCTGGATGCTGACATATCTCCTCCTCCCTGGCGATGTGTAGATGTCATATGATACCCCCCTCACACCGCAAGGTCAAGAGCTCTCCAGTCTCCCGTGGCGCGAACAGCTTCGTCGCGGCTTGAAAGATATGGGCTCGCGGTCGTGGTCGTCTGCGAAGAACTTTGGCATCGTGGGCGCTCTCTTCTCCGGCACCGAATGCTGCATCGAGGGACTTCGAGCGAAGAACGACATCAAGAACGGCATCGCGGCCGGCTGCATCACGGGTGGTATCTTGGGCGCTAAAGCTGGCCCGCAGGCCGCTGCTGCGGGTTGTGTCGGTTTCGCGGCGTTCAGTGCGGCGATCGATGCGTATATGCGCATGCCGTCGGATTGAACTTCATCGTCTTCGTGAACTATTACGAGCGGGTTCGCTTCGCTTTTCATGACGTACCCCTCAATTCGGACGCGTTTCATAACAAAAAAAAATCCAGGATGTGGATTCTTTTTGATCCGCAGCAAACAGTCTTTGGTAGATGGATATCTCGACGGAAGAGGCGTTTTCGGCGTTGACGTTACGACACGATAGACATGGGCGAGCATTGCTGGCGTTCGATTGTGTTTTGGTACCTACTCTTTCCCTTCTCACTTGTGGTTGACCTCTATTGAGGTTTCATTTATACATCGTCAGTCGGGGCAACGATCTACGCATATGTACAGTACGATATTTTCGAGCGGCCGTATATCATCATTATGGCACATCTTGTGGATATATGTGAGGGTCTGTGATGTTTTTTTTTCTTCGTTTTCGTGGATTATTATATTATTCTTTTATTTATTATTCGACTCTCAACTCACAATATCAGTATGTACAGTACATACGGAGACTATAGAAGGCGTACAGCGCAATATACGATGTTGTATATGATGTTTTCTTCTTCTTCTCCTTTTTTTTTCAGGCAAAGATTACGTATTACAATGATATTACTGCTCACTATGCACCTTCTACCTCTCGACAATATTGTTGTTTCATGCAGACATAAGAGTGCTTTGTGGGGAACTCCTCATTATAAGAGGAACTATTCCAATGTACGTGTTTTGTTTTTAATTAACATTCGTCTGTCTGTATGTATGTACTGTACATAAGTTCGTCCTTCCCGTATTTATGGATTTTTTTTGTTCAAGGGGAAATGACGCTCAGGCACGAACTCTACACCAGCCCGGTGTCAATGTGGAGCAGTCGATTTCATCAGGAGATATGGAATAACACGGGTCTGGACAGCTATTCCAACCTCTTCCACTCCACGTATCTTTCAGAGCCAGTATGGGCCGACGCCAGAAGCAAATCGAACTCCTTTTGCGTCGCGTTCTTTGGCAGTCGCATTGGGAACGGAGGGATGATTGTGTTTTTCGATTTCATCGCAAGCCCTGCATCTCGTGTGATTTCCTTGAATCGATGCTTCTTCATGTACCGTCCGAATATGGCGTCGACATCGCGGACCATGTCTCGCGCAAATATCAGTCTCAGAAAATCAGCATCTGATTTGTCGCCTCGCCGCACGAAATTAGGAGTGATTGGGAGAAAGCGACTGAGGTAGGACAGATCAGACTTCAGAGATGCTAAAGATTGCGAGTCTTCTTCGTCAATGGCGTTGAGAAACAGTCCTATCAGAGTCGCGTGGGGATTCTCCGTCTGTTTCTTCAGTAAAGGACCAAACGTAGACAGCATCGTCCGGGGACCAAGATAGGCATTGTCTGCGATATTTGACACCTATCTGGAATCAGCAACGATGTTTTTCGCCTGGGCAGATTCTACCTACCTCAATACGGTCGAATGAAGTTGGACTGATGCCATCGCTTTTCAAGGAAGCGGGAAGAGTAGTCGCATCGAGGTGGAAAAGCTGGAAACTGACGCTGATCGTGGCGAGTCGAGCGCAATACTTGGAAAACAAATCGCGCAGGAAGAGAAAGAGGCTTCCATAAAGGTCCTTCTCCGCAAGCGGAGCCTTCGACATGACCTCTTGGATGCGCCATCCGTCGAGGGGGTCTGCAGAATCTTTCATTGGCCATGAGGTCGTTTGATAAAAAGTTCTGTGTTCAAGTCATCGATCAGCACATGTCCTCATCTACTTACGAACGATTGGGCTTACGGATTCGGCGTGCAAAACTCCCGACGGCATGCCCCAAATGGCAGGAGAATTCCATCTTCGCGAAACTTCATAATGCAGACTCTCCACTCGGGAGGTTTGTTGTACAGATCACGATGGCGATAATCTTCTCGGTGCGGTGCTAATGTTGTCGACCTCCGCACGCGTTGAGCCTGATCTGTTGACAGTCCTGCAGGCACGTCAAGGTATGCAGGAAGTTGATCCCATTGCTCCTTCCGCAAAACGAGACGCAGGGACCTCGATCCGCACTTCCAAGTCTTCGCTAGCAGAGCATCCTTTCTTTTGTCACGGACTTTCGAGCATGCGTCTTGGATCAGAGGTAATAACTTGGCGCGTAAGGAGGAGAGCATTGCCTCTGGAAGAAGCGCAGAATACCACAGGTGCACCATTATCACACTTGCTTCCGCAGGTTCATAGTGAAATGAGACAAGGATGAGCAGGACATTCCTGGCAACGATGTCCAAATCCCTGTCATTGACCACGATATTGCAATTCCCGGAGAAATCGGCTGGCAGTGACGCCAGGGACTTGACAACGTTGCGAAGATCGCCCGATGCTATCGCAACAGTCAGTTACATACCTTATGCAACTTGAAATTTAGGATCTGAACTCACCGGCGAAAAGCAGATCAAGATCTCCACGGAAATTGCAGCCTTCATTTTGTTCCAAGTTCAACACGTCCAACGCTGGCGTGTTTCCCCACGGGTATTTCTTCGCCCCATGTGTCGTCAAGCCTGCTGTAGCAGTGACGAAAGCAGGAAGCCGTCTTTCTTCTTCCCAGGAGGGTCTCCAAGTCTGTTGCAGAAGCTTAGACTTGCAGTCTCTTTTGTGTACGGGCCAATGCGCGACCTGGCAGTCTCTGCTACAGTACTGAGCAAGCAGTCTGTTAGCTGCGAAGCTTTTCAGGCCGGGTGAAGGGATACGAACCTGAACGAGATGACAGTCTTTGCATGCCTTAGTAGCTTGATTCGGACATGGTGAGTCCTCATCTCGCCCCGTGTTGGCACAGGGTGGCGTGGACATTGAATAGCAGTTCATCGTCTTTCGCTCTGTAAGGCTAGACAAGAATTAATTGTCAACGCAGACGATGGAGACGATCTATTTTGTAAGTCAAGGCTCCTAGTTGAGAAGTTTCTAGTCAGATTAATGAAGGAACAGGCCGACTAGAAGCCCGGAACCTACCTAGGTAGAGAGCCCATCAGCTTCCATACCGTTCTTTGTCACGGAGGGTTCCGTTTTCTTCTTTGATCAGAGCTCCTAGGCACGGAATAAAGCCCTAAGA